>NC_054371.1:133892234-134192234 GCF_017654675.1 Xenopus laevis
TGCAAACCTATTTGTACATAATTTAGAGAAAAGGTTGTTCTTAGAACTGCTATAACCACATACTGCTATATCTTAGGTGTGTGGATGATATCCTCGTCATTTGGAAGGTAGACTTAGATCAGTTTTACACTATGGTCAACCAACAATTAAATTTACCACAGAGGTGTCTAAAACCTCCCTAAACTTTCAAGATGTACAGATTGCGCTGAGTAATGGTAGTACATTATTACCACTGATTTGTACAAAATGAAGTCAGATCGCAACAACCTTCTAAATGTGTTAAAGTGGTGGTTCCCCTTTAAGTTAACTTTTAGGGGCATATTTATCAAGGGTCGATTTTCGAATTGAAAAAATTCAAAAAGTCCAACCCAAATGAAGTTGAAGTTGTTTTTTGGTCAAATAGGTCAGTTTTCAATCGAATACAGATGAAGCCACTTGGATTTGTGAGATAAATGCGTCATGACTCATGGTTAATTGAAGAAACTGCGTTATCTAAAGTCATCTTAACTCATTTAATGCATTTAACCTTTCCATTAGCATACCAAAGCACCATTGTGAACAATGGTGAATGCCTTAATTAGATGGGATGTTGTGACGCAGTTTTCTGTGTTAAATGAGATAAATGGGATATCTGTGTTTAGTTATTCTGTGTCAAACAGACAAACCAAAGTGGCTGCATCTGTAGGTCCATATTTAGCTGAATTTGAATCGAAGGAATAGTGCATTAGACTGAATTCGATTCAAAGTCCACCAATTGACTCCAAATTCTAGAAGGTCCCCCATAGGCTAAAACAGCAATTCGGCAGGTTTTAGATGGCGAATGGTCGAAGTCGAATTTGTAAAGAGACAGCACAAGATAAATTTCGATATTCCAATTCCTGAATTGTTTTCGAATTGAATTTGGGCTATTCCCAATTGGGAGATCTCATCTGTTCATTTGGCTTTAATTATCATCTGTATGCTGATGATACCCATATATCAGATATATATTATCTACCCCTTCATTAACAGCTGAAACAGAGGCTCAAATCTCTAACTGCCTCCTGGCTGTCTCAAATTGATGAACCAGTGCCACCTCAAACTCAACCTAACAAAAACTAATCATCTTTCCACCTAAGACTGGTCCTACTCCCCTATTTACCATCTCTATTGATGGCATGCTCATTAATCCTGTCAACTCAGCACATTGTCTGGGGGTAATCTTTGACTCCTCTCTCTCCTTCTCTGATCATATTAACACCACTGTCAAAACCTGTCACTTTTTCTTACGCAATATTGCCAAAATCCTTTCACCTACTACGGCTAAGATGCTCTCATCCTATCCAGACTAGATTACAGTAACCTTCTACTAACTTTCATCCAAAAGGGTACAGGCCCCTCCGCTGCTGAAGTCCTTATCATGGCTTCCTATAAAACAAAGAATAACTTATAAACTCCTCCTCATAACCTTCAAAGTCCTTCATTCCTCTGCACCTAATTACATCTCATCTATTGTTTCCTGGCCGAAACCCTCCATTACTACAGCTTTTTCCTGTATCAAACCCTTCTCTCTTGCTGCTCCTTATATTTGGAATGCCATTCCTGAATCTCTCAGGATAGAATCCTCCTTCAGTGTTTTTAAAACAAAACTCAAAGACTACCTCTGGGAGCACCTGGATAACACCTGAACTGGGAACTGGCACTTATATAACAGCGTAACAAACTGTAACCTGCAGCACCTTAACCCTTTCCCTGCCAGCCGTTTTGTCCTAGATGCGAACGTCTACTGCCAAGCAGTTTTTAGATATTTTGCACTCTTTCACTTTAAGGGCCTTTCCTGGGGCGGTCTTTTAGTTTACCCAGGAAAACAATATATTGTTTTTTTCAGGACAACCTGAAACAAAATAAGCAAGAATTTTTGTGTAATTCTACTTCTGTAAAAAAATATAGGCTTCTAAGTGTCCAATAAAATGAAAAAAATCATGTCTCACAAAGAACAATCACATATATCAGAAACATTATTTACTTTATGTATGAGAACACAGCTGATTTGGAAAGGTCTATGTCTCCTGAACGCGGCAATACCAAATATATATAGTTTTATGGAGATTTCTCACTTGTATAGATCAAAATCTACAAGCAGTACACTACCAAATTTCCAAAGCACCGCTCCCCAAACGGCATACTTCTGATTTCAAGGCCAAACATTCCGCTAACAGTAGGTTTACCCTAGAAAACTACCCATTATTAGAAAGAACAGATTCTGGTGAATCAAAAATGGGTAAACATATCGTTGTACTCCAAACTACCAAGTTGCAATTGTTTCCTAAAGTTATAATGTTTTATAGAAATTGGTGAATTTTTAGAAAAATGACCTCAAAGCTTCCAATCTACAGAATCATATCTCCCACACATCATTAGGTATCAATGTAAAACACCCCAAATATGAAAGCCTGGGGTCCACTGAACAGTTTGATGCCCAATATGTATAGGTGTACCTAAACATGTGGTGTATAGGGGCCCTAAAATGTAGACACCTCATTTGAGCTATCAGTTCTGTAATTCCAGATACTGCAAAATCAACACATTTGCATCGTTTTGGGGTGGGGTAAAAGTAAAAAAAATAAGTTCACCCCAGAAAACCATATATTTTCCGAAAGTACACATCCCCACGAATCTAAATTGGGTATGCATGTCTTTGTACTACAAAGTACCAAGCCGCAAACCATTCCTAAATTTGGTGATTTTGGTGACATTTCCAAAAATCACCTCAAAATTTCTACCCTGCAGCATCGTATTACCCACATACTTTTAGGTATCAAGAGATATCACCCCAAATATGAAAGCCTAGGGTCCTCTGAACAGTTTGATGCCCAATATGTATAGGTGTACCCAAGCACGTGGCATACAGGGGCCCCAAAAGGAAGACCCCCATATGGTCTGTCATTTCAGGTACAGCAAAATCAACACATTTACATCGTTTTGGGGGGTCAAAAGTAGAAAAATGTAAGTTCACCCCAGAAAACCATATATTTTCGGAAAGTACACATTCCCACGAATCTAAATTGGGTATGCATGTCTTTGTACTCCAAAGTACCAAGCCACAAACCATTCCTAAATTTGGTGATTTTGGCGACATTTCCAAAAATCACCTCAAAATTTCTACCCTGCAGCATCGTATTACCCACATACTTTTAGGTATCAAGAGAAATCACCCCAAATATGAAAGCCTAGGGTCCTCTGAACAGTTTGATGGCCAATATGTATAGTTGTACCCAAGCACGTGGCATATAGGGGCCCCAAACGGAAGACCCCCATTGGGTCTGTCATTTCAGATACTGCAAAATCAACACATTTACATTGTTTGGGGGGGGGGACAAAGGTAGAAAAAAGTAGGTTCACCCCAGAAACCACATATTTTCGGAAAGTACACATTCCCACGAATCTAAATTGGGTATGCATGTCTTTGTACTACAAAGTACCAAGCCACAAACCATTCCTAAATTTGGTGATTTTGGTGACATTTCCAAAAATCACCTCAAAATTTCCACCCTGCAGCATGGTATTACCCACATACTTTTAGGTATCAAGACAAATCACCCCAAATATGAAAGCCTAGGGTCCTCTGAACAGTTTTATGCCAAATATGTATAGGTGTACCCAAGCATGTGGCATATAGGGGCCCTAAAATAAAGAACCCCCCCCGTATGGTCTGTCATTTCAGGTACTGCAAAATCAACACATTTACATTGTTTTGGGGGGGCAAAAGCAGAAAAAAGTAAGTTCACCCAAGAAAACCATATATTTTCGGAAAGTACACATTCCCCCGAATCTAAATTGGGTATGCATGTCTTTGTACTCCAAAGTACAATGCCGCAAACCATTCCTAAATTTGGTGACTTTGGTGACATTTCCAAAAATCACCTCAAAATTTCCAACCTGCAGCATCGTATTTCCCACATACTTTTAGCTATCAAGAGATATCACCCCAAATATGAAAGCCTAGGGTCCTCTGAACAGTTTGATGCCCAATATGTATAGGTGTACCCAAGCACGTGGCATACAGGGGCCCCAAAAGGAAGACCCCCATATGGTCTGTCATTTCAGGTACAGCAAAATCAACACATTTACATCGTTTTGGGGGGTCAAAAGTAGAAAAATGTAAGTTCACCCCAGAAAACCATATATTTTCGGAAAGTACACATTCCCACGAATCTAAATTGGGTATGCATGTCTTTGTACTCCAAAGTACCAAGCCACAAACCATTCCTAAATTTGGTGATTTTGGCGACATTTCCAAAAATCACCTCAAAATTTCTACCCTGCAGCATCGTATTACCCACATACTTTTAGGTATCAAGAGAAATCACCCCAAATATGAAAGCCTAGGGTCCTCTGAACAGTTTGATGGCCAATATGTATAGTTGTACCCAAGCACGTGGCATATAGGGGCCCCAAACGGAAGACCCCCATTGGGTCTGTCATTTCAGATACTGCAAAATCAACACATTTACATTGTTTGGGGGGGGGGACAAAGGTAGAAAAAAGTAGGTTCACCCCAGAAACCACATATTTTCGGAAAGTACACATTCCCACGAATCTAAATTGGGTATGCATGTCTTTGTACTACAAAGTACCAAGCCACAAACCATTCCTAAATTTGGTGATTTTGGTGACATTTCCAAAAATCACCTCAAAATTTCCACCCTGCAGCATCGTATTACCCACATACTTTTAGGTATCAAGAGATATCACCCCAAATATGAAAGCCTAGGGTCCTCTGAACAGTTTGATGCCCAATATGTATAGGTGTACCCAAGCACGTGGCATACAGGGGCCCCAAAAGGAAGACCCCCATATGGTCTGTCATTTTAGGTACAGCAAAATCAACACATTTACATTGTTTTGGGGGGGTCAAAAGTAGAAAAAAGTAAGTTCACCCCAAAAAACCATATATTTTCGGAAAGTACACATTCCCACGAATCTAAATTGGGTATGCTTGTCTTTGTACTCCATAGTACCAAGCCCCAAACCATTCCTAAATTTGGTGATTTTGGTGATATTTCCAAAAATCACCTCAACATTTCTACCCTGCAGCATCGTATTACCCACATACTTTTAGGTATCAAGAGATATCACCCCAAATATGAAAGCCTAGGGTCCTCTGAACAGTTTGATGCCCAATATGTATAGGTGTACCCAAGCACGTGGCATACAGGGGCCCCAAAAGGAAGACCCCCATATGGTCTGTCATTTCAGGTACAGCAAAATCAACACATTTACAGCGTTTTGGGGGGTCAAAAGTAGAAAAATGTATGTTCACCCCAGAAAACCATATATTTTCGGAAAGTACACATTCCCACGAATCTAAATTGGGTATGCATGTCTTTGTACTCCAAAGTACCAAGCCACAAACCATTCCTAAATTTGGTGATTTTGGCGACATTTCCAAAAATCACCTCAAAATTTCTACCCTGCAGCATCGTATTACCCACATACTTTTAGGTATCAAGAGAAATCACCCCAAATATGAAAGCCTAGGGTCCTCTGAACAGTTTGATGGCCAATATGTATAGTTGTACCCAAGCACGTGGCATACAGGGGCCCCAAACGGAAGACCCCCATTGGGTCTGTCATTTCAGATACTGCAAAATCAACACATTTACATTGTTTGGGGGGGGGGACAAAGGTAGAAAAAAGTAGGTTCACCCCAGAAACCACATATTTTCGGAAAGTACACATTCCCACGAATCTAAATTGGGTATGCATGTCTTTCTACTCCAAAGTACCAAGCCACAAACCATTCCTAAATGTGGTGATTTTGGTGACATTTCCAAAAATCACCTCAAAATTTCCACCCTGCAGCATGGTATTACCCACATACTTTTAGGTATCAAGACAAATCACCCCAAATATGAAAGCCTAGGGTCCTCTGAACAGTTTTATGCCAAATATGTATAGGTGTACCCAAGCATGTGGCATATAGGGGCCCTAAAATAAAGAACCCCCCCCCGTATGGTCTGTCATTTCAGGTACTGCAAAATCAACACATTTACATTGTTTTGGGGGGGCAAAAGTAGAAAAAAGTAAGTTCACCCAAGAAAACCATATATTTTCGGAAAGTACACATTCCCCCGAATCTAAATTGGGTATGCATGTCTTTGTACTACGAAGTACGAAGCCGCAAACCATTCTTAAATTTGGTGATTTTGGTGACATTTCCAAAAATCACCTCAAAATTTCCAACCTGCAGCATCGTATTACCCACATACTTTTAGGTATCAAGAGAACTCACCCCAAATATGAAAGCCTAGGGTCCTCTGAACAGTTTGATGCACAATATGTATAGGTGTACCCAAGCACGTGGCATATAGAGGCCCCAAAAGCAAGACCCCCCCATATGGTCTTTCATTTTAGGTATTGCAAAATCAACACATTTACATCGTTTTGGGGGGGGGGGCAAAGGCAGAAAAAAGTAATTTCACCCCAGAAAACGATATATTTTCGGAAAGTTCACATTCCCACAAATCTAAATTGGGTATGCATGTCTTTGTACTCCAAAGTACCAAGCCGCAAACCATTCCTAAATTTGATGATTTTGGTGACATTTCCAAAAATCACCTCAAAATTTCTACCCTGCAGCATCGTATTACCCACATACTTTTAGGTATCAAGAGAAATCACCCCAAATATAAAAGCCTAGGGTCCTCTGAACAGTTTGATGCCCAATATGTATAGGTGTACCCAAGCACGTGGCATATAGGGGCCCCAAAAGGAAGACCCCCATATAGTCTGTCATTTCAGGTACTGCAAAATCAACACATTTACATGGGGGGGGGCAAAGGTAGAAAAAAGTATGTTCGCCCCAGAAAACCATATATTTTTGGAAATAACACATTCCCGCGAATCCAAATTGGGTATGCATGTCTTTGTACTCCAAAGTACCAAGTCGCAAGCCTTTCCTAAATTTGGCGATAAAAGCAACGGTTTTTACATTTCTGAAAATCTCCTAAAAATATTGCAATTGGCCGCATTTATCTCACCCAACTTCTTACATACAATTGTAAAACACCATAAATACTGATCCCAAGGGTCTACTGAACAGTTTTATGCCCAATATGCATTGATATCCCAAGGCAGCTGGCATGTGCGGACCCCAAATGTAAATAGTGCATATGAGTTTTCTCTACTGCCGATTCGCCTTCTGTAAACATAGACCCTTGACTTCATATTATGTGCCTCAAGACCCTCCTAACAGCAAAGACCCCCCAAAACCATATGTTTTTGGAAAGTACACATTCTGACGAAAACAACCAAGATAAAGACGTCTTTCTACAGCAAAGTACCAAACTGCAAAACTTTTCTAAACATAGAGATTTATACATTTCTGAAAATCACCTAAAAATGTTGCAGTTTGCCACATTTATCGCACACAATGTTTTACGTACAAAGAAAAATCACCCCAAATATATTCTGACGGATCAATCTAAGTAAAATAATATACCAAAGCACCAAACAGCAAAACTATACTAAAGATACATAAGGAACAATAATGCAGGGATAAAATTGCAATAAAACCACAAAAATTGTGCAAATCAATGAAATAACAAAATAACTGCACCGACAGCGTAATTAGTGGCCGAAATCGATTATCCAATAGTCACGCTGCTGAAATAAACAGTTTTTATGGGTAAAAAAAACACAAATTGGTGAAATGAAAAAGTAAAAATAAAATAAAATGTGTATACATGTGTGTACACTTCCAAGAATTGTGTGACAGTGTATAAGTGTGTATAAGTGTGTATATAAGTCAATATAAGTGTATATAAATGCATATAAGTGCATATAAGTGTAAAATGAAAAATTCAAAAAAACTTTTTTTTTTTGTTTTTGTTTTTTTTTTACTAAAATATGTGTGTATGTGTGTATAATGTAGGTAAGTGTATGTAAGTGTCTAAAATAAAGGCCACTTACCGTTTCTGGCTGATCTGAGAGCTGGAGAAGAGAGAGAAGCTGTCTGCAGATTCACAGCAAGCAGGAAGTGTGTGGGCGTCGCTGGAACACGAGGTAAGCAGGATGAAGCAGTGCAGCAAGGCAGACACGCGATTTGCTGTGTCTGCCTCTTTTAGGTCGGCCCTGCGACAATCCTGTCGCAGGACCGACATGACAGCCCCCCAGCCTCGTTGCCCAGGGGTCTGTCAATGCTGCTAAACCTCTGCAGAGGCGACTAAAGCCGCTGATGCAGAGTACAGCATGTTAAACTGCAAGGACGTACAATGTACGTGCTTGGCAGTTAAAGCCCTTGCCTGCCAGAACGTACGGTGTACGTGCTTGGCAGGCAAAGGGTTAATACCCCTCTGAATTGTGTCTGTATGTTACCCTCCCATTTAGACTGTAAGCCCTATGGTGTAGGGTCCTCTAGCCTTTTGTTTCCTTGACACTGAGCACTTAATCTGTATTGTAATTATATTTTATATTTATGTGAATTATATTTCTAATAATGCACTTATTGTTCCTTTTTATTTCAATGACCCCTTGTTTGTTATTACTAATTTATTGTTTTGCTGTGCAGTGCTTTGCCCTCAAGGAGCACTATATAAATAAAAATATACATGCATACATACATACACCAGGAAAAAAAAAATAAAGGAAAAGATTGTGTTGTGTTTGTGGTGCAAACTTAGCACCACAATGGAAAAAATAATTAAGAAGTATTGGCCCATCTTAAAAATAAAGAATTGGGCAAATTCTGTAAAGAAAAACCTCTGTTCTGCTATAAATGAGGCAGCACTTTAAAATACATACTTTGCCAAGCAGAGAAAGAAACTTAAGCAACAAGAAAGGATATTTCAAAGTAATGAAGTAACAGGTACTTACCCATGCCTTCAATGTACATGTTGCGCATCAGTTGTTAAAAGGAACATGAATCAGCACCTCACAAAAGTCAACATACGCCTAAAAAATTACATAACATGTAACACATCATCGGTTGGTTACTGTATAAGCTCAACGCAGTAAAGAGCATAAGGGAGATATAAGAAATGTCAAGGCCAATACTTAAACTGATACACCAGTATCTCAGCTTTCTATAACAAGTATACTTGTATCATTTGCTAATGTTTTTCTAACATTCTCCTTGCTTTCCTTCCAGTGACAATAAATTGATGCTGCCTTGTACCTGAATAGAATAGCATACCTGGTCCTCATGGGTAAGACACAGGTATATAGTGTCAGCATCGACTTTTTTGAGTCAATGCATACAATTTGCATAGGTGCCCCATATTTTATATTTTGCATTAAAGTCTAATCTTTTTGATTTTACTAATACGTCATGCTTTGTTCCTGTCAAGATTTTGCATGTATATGGACTATGAACTGTAGTAGGCATGCTGCAGTACTGGGGATAACTTGGTGAAATGGACTATAATACACAAAAGCCATAAATATCTTCTAAATTATATCCTTATAAACGGTGAGTTCTGATGTCATTTCTGTCACATGACTCACTGAAACGTGTGTATTATAATAAATAAAGTACCCCCAGTTGCAAAATATGAGGATATTAGAAGTTACCTTGGAGTTCCATGACCTGTATAAAAACACTGGGCCTTCGGCCTCGTGTTTTTATATGGTCATGAAACTCCTCGGTAACTTATAATATTCTTATCATTTACAAGAGGGGGTACTTTATTCACTATATAATACACAAAAGCCTTGAATATCCTGTAAATTATATCCTTATAAACGGTGAGTTCTGATGTCATCAGTTATAAACGGTGAGTTCTGATGTCATTTCTGTCACGACTCACCGAAACTTGTGTATTATAATAAATAAAGTACCCCCAGTTGCAAAATATGAGGATATTAGAAGTTACCTTGGAGTTTCCTGACCTGTATAAAAACACTCGGCCTTCGGCCTCGTGTTTTTATATGGTCATGAAACTCCTCGGTAACTTATAATATCCTTATATTTTACAAAAGGGGGTACTTTATTCACTATATAATGCACCAGTTGGACTTGAATTGCAATGGAAATTTTTCTTTGGATGTATGTATTTTTAGAGGCTAGTCTGTAAAGGAATCATCACAGCAGTTGCCTTCCACCAATCTGGATTTCCCATATGGTTTGAGGGAGGCATGGCTTGTACACTTTTAATAGATCTGTGTAATTGATTTGAAATATAACACTTGAAAAAGAGCCCACAGCTCCATACATGTTGTGTTGAATACCAATGTAGCAGCATAGTATCTGCATTGGTTTATCTGTTCCTACATTTATTCTGGCATAGCAACCACACTTTATTGAGGACAAAAAGTTTGGGAACAAGATACCAAAGGGGTTAAAAGTCTTCACAACCTGGCCAAGCACCCTATGCACTTTTGTATAACCCCATAATGCTCAAGAGCTCCACTTTTGTATAACCCCATAATGCTCAAGAGCTCCACTGACCTCTAAATGATATCATAATTTTATTATTATGACCACCCTGAACATGTAGCAATCAGCTCACTTTATGGAAGCTCTGGTTTAGGTTAAAGAAGACCTGTCACCATAAGGAATAATTAGAAATCCTATTATATTGTCTTAATTAAGCAAACAATCTTTACTTATACAATTTAATTATTTTTTCATTCTTGGAATTAACAAACACAGCAAGCAGGCAGCTGCCATTTTCAGGACACTGTGTCAGTGCCCAGTGGCTGTTGATCGGTGAAGTTAGAACTAAGGAGGACACTATATATAGAAAGTCCAATTCACAGTATCAAAAGGACTAAAAAAGGTTTAAAGTCATATCCAGGCAGAAAGGTCAGGACAGAATGAGGAATCATAGTCAGGAACAAGTCAGGAACCAATGACTCAAGCAGAAAAAAAGTATTTAGGAGCACCCAGGAAATTTGCGACGAAACCAAGGAGCATGCACATCGGAGTCCTTCACCCAAGAACATTGAGGTACTGTAATGAGCCCTTGGAGAATCTGGAGTCAAGAATTTTTTTCAACTTCATACTCTTATTGGCCATCCACAATGACAGGAGTATTTGGAGATTGTCCAGAAGAGAATCGGTTAGAGACTGCTGGTTTAACTCTTGACACTTGAAAGCCATTGGGAATTCACAACTCTGGTGGAAGTTGAAGTCTGACTGTCACAGGGTTGACAATTTCTACAATAGGGAAAGGACCAATAAATTTGGGGCCCAATTTGGGAGAAGGAATTTTTAAATGAATGTTCTTAGATGAGAGCCAGACATTTTGAGGAGAGGATTTGTGTTTCCTGTCAGCATAGGTTTTCTGTGATGATGAACTTTTTGGAGCAATGTGTGAAAAAAAAAAACATTGTTGAACTATCTGTAATAAGTGGCAAAGCGAATAAATCTCTGTATGGCCTTAATGCTTGTAGGGAGTCTATTCCTGAATTGATGAGACCTTGGTGGGGTCCGTCTCAAACCCCTCGGTAGAAATGATGTAACAAAGGAAGAAGATCTTGGAGACTTCAAGACACATTTTTCTAATTTCACATGTAAAGAAATTTTTCTTAGGCAAGAAAGTACCTCCCGCACCTTGCTATTATAGAGCCAAGTCCTTGGAAAAAACTAAAATACTGTCTAAGTAAATGAGTGCAAATCGCTCCAGAAGATCCCTAAAGATGTAATTTATGAATTCTTGGAAGACAGCAGGGGTCTTGCAAAGACCAGAGAGCATTAACAGGTACTCATAATGCCCATCTCTGGTGTTAACGGCTGTCTTCCACTCATCCCCCTCGCATATCCCAATCAAAAATTGTAGGACCCACAAAAATCTAGCTTGTTGAATACCTTAGCCCCTCTGAGTTGATCAAAAAGTTTAGAGATGGGAGGTAGAGGATAGCAATTCTTACTTGTTATTTTATTAAGAAAGCAATACGCAGACAAAGAAAAATGCAGCCCCAGAAGGAGAAGAAGAAGGCCGAATGAAGCCACGTTGGAGGCTATATTGAATGTACTCCTTCAACACTGAGGTTTCTGCAGGAGATAAGGGATAGGTACGACCTCTAGGGGTCATGGTCCCAAGAAGATGGTGCAGTCATAAGGGCGATGAAGAAAAAGTGTTCAGCAGATTTCTTACAGAACACATCAGAGAAATGAGGGTGGTAAAGACTGAAGGTTTACAATTGGTAATCGATGGATGGCCTTAGAAGGTAGACAATTCTTGAGGCAATAAGAACTTCAGCAAGATATCTGACTGGTAGACCAATCGAAAGAAGGGTTATGCAAGCGGAGCCAGGGTAACCCCAACACCAAAGGAGTAGAAGCACAGTTGATAATGAGGATGGACAACTTCTCCTTATGCAGAGATCCCCACTGTCAAAGGTAATTCCCTCATGGTCTCGGTGATGAGTTTTGGAAGTTTTGAAAGGGGTCTGTTGTCATTTGCCAAAACCCACAAATAGAAGACATGGGAAAAAGCGAAATACCAAGATGCCAAGAGTCCATGAAATTCCCTGCAGCTACTGAGTCAGGGCTTGTACATTGACAGTTCTAGAATCCACCTGGATCTGCAACAGAAGCAGGAATCTATGAGAGTTGGGGAGAAGGTTCAGTGCCACCCAGATAAGACTCCCCAATCTTACCTAGGCGCTGGAGTTTCCCTGCTTTGACGGGCAGTTATGCAGGAAGTCAGGAACTTGTTAATCTAGCAGAAAAAAGTATTTAGGGGCACCCAGGAACTTTGTGAAGAAAGACCTATACTTAGGCATTGAACTAAGTTGTTCAGCGTCTATTTAAGTTGAATTTTTGTGCCAGACGCGACAGCATCTGCACCGCAACCCACGTGATGGCTAGGGCTCCACCATTTTGGAGACAGGGCACTCCTGACACATCATTAGTGGTGCTTGCGAAGCAAAGCATCACTACTGTTATCTTCTTAGTGGTGCTTGCGAAGCAAAGCATCACTACTGTTATCTTGCAAACTTATTAGTGGTGCTTGCGAAGCAAAGCATCACTACTGTTATCTTGCAAACTTATTTTTATTCTTCTTCCGTATGAAAGTTTGGCGCGTAACTAGTCCCGCACCGTTTGTCCTAGACCCATGAATGAGGTGTCAAATCGTGCGGCTTAATCGGGAATGGGGTGGTATGACTTTTCTAAGGGGTGGGTGGTTAATTGCCCCTTACGGGGGCAATTAACCACCCCGAAAAGTCCCATAGATTAACATTGAGGCCAACTTTTGACGGATTCTAGCGCAGAGAGGGAATCTTGTAGAAACGTTAAATTTACCACATTTGAAGAGGTTTGCGACCTGTGTCAGATGATACCCCACACGAGGGTATAAGTTTTACCCCCGGGGCAGGAGAGGTCCCCAAATTTGCCCCATTGACTTATAATGGGGAATTTATCGAATAATTAGTTTGTCGCAGACCCATGAATGAGGTGTCAAACCGTTCAGCTTATTCGGGAATGGGGTGTTGTGACTTTTCTGTCCTATTTTGGGGACCCAAAAAAGTGAGCGGAGCCGCAAACAACCAATCAGATTTTCCCTATTGACTTCAATGAGAAAATGTAAACAGCTGTAATTCTCACAGTAATAAAGCCAGAGCTCCCAAACTTGGCACCGTGGGTCACTGGGTGACTGCAGCCAAAATTTACAAAAAGTGGGCGGAGTCTACAACAGCCAATCAAATTTCAGCCATTCAATTAAATAGGAAAATTTTAAACTGCTGCTGCTCTTAGACGGTTAATGGCAGCCTCCTCAAAGTTGGCACAGTTGGTCACTGGGGGACTGGGATTAAAATTAAGAAAAGTGGGTGGAGCCAAAACCAACCAATCAGATTTCTTTGATTGGTTTTAATGGGAAAAATTAAGAAGGCTGCCATTCTCTCAGTATTGATGTCAGGGACCTTGAATATCACAAATGTGGTCGCTGGGGGTTTCCACTTCAAGTTTAGAAAAAGTGGGCGGAGCCACCAACAACCAATCAAATTTCATTCATTGATTTTCAATAGAAAAAAATAGAAATGCTGCCATTTTTACACATTAAATGACAGCATTCCCAAACTTTGGTATGTTAGTCACTGAGTGACTGTGGTTCACAATTAGGAAAAAAAGGGGCGGGGCAACAACAGCCAATCAGATTTGGGCCTGAGTTTTGCCACGGCAAGCACCACTCACATTTTCTTCAGGAAATGTACCTCTCTAGTTTTTATTCTTCTTCCGTATGAAAGTTTGGCGCGTAACTAGTCCAGCACCGTTTGTCCTAGACCCATGAATGAGGTGTCAAATCGTGCGGCTTAATCGGGAATGGGGTGGTAGGACTTTTCTAAGGGGTGGGTGGTTAATTGCCCCTTGCGGGGGCAATTAACCACCCCGAAAAGTCCCATAGATTAACATTGAGGCCAACTTTTGACGGATTCTAGCGCAGAGAGGGAATCTTGTAGAAACGTTAAATTTACCACATTTGAAGAGGTTTGCGACCTGTGTCAGATGATACCCCACACGAGGGTATAAGTTTTACCCCCGGGGCAGGAGAGGTCCCCAAATTTGCCCCATTGACTTATAATGGGGAATTTATCGAATAATTAGTTTGTCGCAGACCCATGAATGAGGTGTCAAACCGTTCAGCTTATTCGGGAATGGGGTGTTGTGACTTTTCTGTCCTATTTTGGGGACCCAAAAAAGTGAGCGGAGCCGCAAACAACCAATCAGATTTTCCCTATTGACTTCAATGAGAAAATGTAAACAGCTGTAATTCTCACAGTAATAAAGCCAGAGCTCCCAAACTTGGCACCGTGGGTCACTGGGTGACTGCAGCCAAAATTTACAAAAAGTGGGCGGAGTCTACAACAGCCAATCAAATTTCAGCCATTCAATTAAATAGGAAAATTTTAAACTGCTGCCGCTCTTAGACGGTTAATGGCAGGGTCCTCAAACTTGGCACAGTTGGTCACTGGGGGACTGGGATTAAAATTAAGAAAAGTGGGTGGAGCCAAAACCAACCAATCAGATTTCTTTGATTGGTTTTAATGGGAAAAATTAAGAAGGCTGCCATTCTCTCAGTATTGATGTCAGGGACCTTGAATATCACAAATGTGGTCGCTGGGGGTTTCCACTTCAAGTTTAGAAAAAGTGGGCGGAGCCACCAACAACCAATCAAATTTCATTCATTGATTTTCAATAGAAAAAAATAGAAATGCTGCCATTTTTACACATTAAATGACAGCATTCCCAAACTTTGGTATGTTAGTCACTGAGTGACTGTGGTTCACAATTAGGAAAAAAGGGGGCGGGGCAACAACAGCCAATCAGATTTGGGCCTGAGTTTTGCCACGGCAAGCACCACTCACATTTTCTTCAGGAAATGTACCTCTCTAGTTATTATTGCATCGTCCCAAAATCTTGTAAATGCACTAGAATTGGGGGCCTGATGCACATGCCTATACATTACACAATTATAGACAGTGAGTTGATAGTGTGAGGAGGGCCTTGACATTTAGGAAGTACAGAATGGAAAGTGTAAGTGATTGCTGTGCCTCAGGTATAGAAAAGCAATATATGATTGACAGCTGAGATTTTAAAACATGCAGGTATGGATACTTAAAATAATTTGGTTTTATACTTACACAGCAACATATTATACAGCTTACTGATTTGCTATTTGTTCGTATAAACCAAGGAAAATGTATGATTGGATTATTTTTTTAACCTTCAAATTAAAAGAAGCCTTCAATTAAAAAAGGCACACTATCTGATGCTTTACTGATATTGTTATTTTATGTCTTAGTTTAAGTGACTCTATTATAGAATGATTCATTATCCAGCCTCTCTTTACAATTTAATATCCGTGAACATTAAAAAGTAATTAATCTTTGTTTTAGCAGATTCACATTTTTAATCAGCTCTATATGTATATTGGTTTGAGCATGTGGCAGTTTAATTAGCCTCTTGAATTTATACAACACGTCTTTGTCATATCTACTTATTACTGAAGAGAGCACAATCTTATAACGCTAATTAAAGTTGGTTGGTGGCATTTATTTCACTTACATATTGCATCCTATCTGTCTTGAACTCTGATTTAGAGTATGGTAAAATCTCTTTTTGAATTATCTTTTATTTAATATGGAGCAAGAATGAAACTTACTGTATATCTCTTTATTTTACAAAAATTTAATTTCTGTTAGAAAAATCTAAATCAAATACTTAGGGAAATGAGTTAGATAGTTACATTGAAAAATGACCATCAAGTCCATCAAGTTCAACCCCTTCAAATGAAAACCCAGCATCCATACACACACCCCTCCCTACTTTCACATAAATTCTATATACCCATACCTATACTAACTATGGAGTTTAGTATCACAATAGCCTTTGATATTCTGTCTTTCCAAAAAATCAGTTAGTCTGGCAAGATCTATTACACATAAAACCATGCTGGCACACACTCATAGTACTATGAGGGATCCTTTTTTGAATAGTGGCACCACATTAGCAATTTCGCCAGTCTCTTGGCACTATGCCAGACCTCAATGAATCCTGAAAAATTAAGTAAAGAGGTTTGGCAATCACAGAGCTAAGCTCGTTAAGTACCCTGGGACGAATACCATCTAGTCCCGGACCTTTGTTTATCTGAACATGTTCTAGTCTCTTTTGAATTTCCTCATGTGTGAACCATGCATCATTAGTTGTATTACTAGAATTGGGACTATTTAGTTAACCTTCATTAACTGTGTAGACAGACGAAAAATATGAATTCAGAATCTGTGCTTTTATTTTGTTTTCATCAACCAGCTGACCCCCCTCTGATACTAAAGGTCCTACCCCTTCCTGCTTCATTTTTTTACTATTAACATATTTAAAAAATAATTTTGGATTCTTTTTACTGAAATATCCTTTTCCATATCAATTTTAGCTTACCTTATAGCTTCTTTGCATGATTTATTGGCCTCCTTGTACCTTATAAATGATTTGGCTGTCCCAGCTAACTGGAAAGCCTTAAAAGCACCTATTTTCTTACCCACCTCAACACAAACACTTCTATTGAACCAAAAAGATTTTGCTTTGCAACATTGTTCCTTGCAAGGGGAATATACTGACATGTATATTTATTAAGCAGCCTGTTAAAGACTTCCCATTTTTGTTCTGTGTTTAACCCTGTGAAAAGCATTTCCCACTTAATATGTTGCAGAGATGCCCTTATACTGTCAAAGTTTGCACGTCTGAAATGTAGTGTTTTAGTTACTCCCTTATAGTATTGCTTCTGCAACAGAATATCAAAGGAGATCATGTTATGATCATTATTCCCTAAATGCTCATCCACACAAATAGTTGAGATGAGTTCAGTATTATTAGTTATTACAAGGTCCAAAAGAGAGTTATTTCTAGTAGGTTCTTGAACGAGCTGGAATAAAAAGTTGTCATTCAGCTTATTTACAAACCTACTAGCTTTTTCTGTCTTGGCAACCCCATTACCCCAGTCAATGTCTGGATAATTGAAGTCACCCATAGCAACAACTTGACCCAGCTGTGAATCCGCTTGTATCTGCAAGAGCAGCTGGGCTTCATACTCGTCACTTATGCAAGGTGGTTTATAGCATACACCAATAATAATTCTCTGTGTAACCTTTTGCCCAGTCAAAATCTCTACCCAGAGTGATTCTACACCCTCACCAGTGCCAGCTATTGGTATTTCTTTAGTGCATCGCTTTACTTCAGGCTTTACATACAAACACACTCCTCCACCCTTTTTTATCCCTCTGTCCCTCCTAAAAAGGGTGTAACCATTTAAATTCACAGTCCAGTCACATGTTTCATCCCACCAGGTCTCAGTGATACCAATTATATCATAATTTTTAGAGCATGCAATTAATTCTAGGTCTCCCATTTTACCTGACAAACTCCATGCATACAGTGGAGGTTACTACTTTTACTTTTGAAATTTGCATTACTTAGAGGAGAATTATATGTTACGTTAGTATTATTCTATTTTCCTTGTAACAGAGGGACCTCCTTAGCTGGTAAACTGTATGCCCCCCTCACTCCTCCCACATGAGGAATAAACAGAAAGCACAGGGAAAACTAACAGTTAATTGGATAAAAGTTCAATTATAATAAATGTATACTAAATTATTTGCAATTTTTCTTAAAAATATAGTATAGAAGGATATATAATATAGTGTCATAAATCTATGTGTACTTTTTTTTAAAATTAGCAACATAATATTTAGGCAGTGTATAAAATAAAATATGAAAAGTAAAATCAAAACATATATCTATTTTCCAATTTATGTAATCCTATTTAATTTATAATGCCTTATCTCCACTTTTTTTTAACTCATTAAATGAGAAACAAAGCTTAACTAAAGAAGTAGAGCAGAAATTTTGTAAATTATATTTTGGGCTTCTATACCAGCCCAAGGCAACCACAAAGTTGCCCCAGAATTTCCACATCTTCTTTCCTGCTGATTCACTGCACATGCTCTGTGCTGCTATAAGGCTGATTAGTAAATAATTCAGATTATTGGTATATGGCAACTCAGAAACCAGCACAATTAGCATCATCATTTGATAATCATTCCTGCATATCATCTTATATGACAGGCAAACCTCATTTTCTGCTTGATGATTTGTGACAACTCCTCAACAGCCGCTCAAAGCACACTGAGCATGTGCATGTTGCAGACATTCCAAACAAAATCCAAGATGGGAAATTCCTGTGACAACTTTAAAGACCAGGATCATTACTACTACAGAGATGCTGAAGCTTGCTGGTTCAATAAATTAATTATATAAAATATAGCATTTCTATCCATATTAATTTTTAGGGTTTAGTTCTCCTTATATCCTTCCTATGGATGTGGCATAATATTGCACTGCATACACAAGTTGAGGTCTTCCAGGAATCTATACATACTTGTGCTTTCATCCCTTGAGTCAATGACCTTTTATTCAAGAGCAAATAAGAGAAATGGGGAGCACTACTTCTTCAGGTGTTGTTGCATATGGGGTGCTGTTCCTTAGAAGTATGACCACGTCTGTATTCAGCAAAATTTCACAGAAAAGGCAATCACTTCACCACTTCTTGCTGTGCAAATAATCCTTTATTTTAGCCAACTTTACCACTCCAAGTACAGAGCAACGATTCGGGGGGGTTTACACCTCCTTTCGTCAGGTTGATGAAGGGAGGTGTAAACCCCCCATCCCAGAATGTTGTTCTGTACTTTGAGGGTAAAACTGCCTAAAATAAAGGAATATTTGCACAGCAAGTAGTTGTGAAGTGCTTGCCTTTCCTGTGAAATTTTGTTTTTATTCAAGAGTACATTATTAGCTTTGTTAACATAAGTAGATATTGACTGACAATGCCTAGAATAGTAATGTATTTTATCCACAAAAAAACCCAAATCCTTTAAAGTTCTCCTTACAACTCTTTGTTCCCATTTCCCCATCATTTTCTCAACCTTGCATTCAGCCAAATCTTCTTTATCTATTTGGCAAAATTTTCCAGGAATTTTAGCATCATTTGGTCAAGTTCTGAATGCTATTGCTCCTAAGGGTAGGACTACATGGACGTTTTCAGCGCGATCCGACATGATGCACCAAAACGCCGGCGTCCTATTACATGCAAGAGAAATAAGATAAGCAATGTAAATGTCAGATGAAGTCACAGTGTTAATCCAACGCGACACAACTGTCGGATGCAGACGCAGCATGCAGGATCAATGCTGCGACACCATCCGACACTGCATTCACTTACCTTATTTCCGTTGCATGCGATTTGGCGCTGGGGTTATGTTGCAGCACATCGGATCGTGCTGAAAACGTCCATGTAGTCCTACCCTTATGCGTCAAATTAAACGCAATTGCATCTCTGTTCTTTTGCAAATCATTTGCAAGTTGCGTTATTCATATTGCTATAATTTTTTCTTGTTAGATTATACATTGTAGCATTATTAGAGTGAGTCTTAATTGCATAATTGCAAACATATTGAACTTCGAGCAGAGATTATAGTAATATTCAAACTGCCCTCTAAATTTATTTCCAACTTACATACAGTACTTTAGGTTTTTGGTAGTTAAAACTAGTATGAACTAGCCTCAATTAGGTATCAAAATTGCCATGTACTAGAATCAATGATTTTAGCAACCTAACATAGGTTTTTAAGATGTAACGTAAAGACGTCCCAACAGTAAGGTAATTACAAAGTATTACAAACAATTGTCTTTTCTGACCTTTGTCATAGGGAATTGCATTGCTTTGCATATTGTTTATTTTAATGAAAAACGGTCTTAAAATTATCTATTTAAATTAAGTGAAATAGAGAATCTTGGGGAAACATCCTTGTCAAATTTTTAGACAAAAATTTGCTCAATTGTATTAAATCAAGACCCTATTTTTTTGTAGATAATTATACATTATGATTTTTGCTACACAGATCTATATTTCCATGATGGTTCTATTTTTACTAACTTCTTACTTACTTTTATAATTAATGTTTCTTTCAATATTCCTGATATAAGAAGTCATTTAGACTATGGATCGCTCCCCCTAAATCCATCTCATGCACAGCCTGGACTAACTGATTTAATTGTTTGGACGTTTAGGGGACAATTTATGAACATTCTGGGAAAGTTTGTTTTCCCACTTTTTAGAGCATTTTCTCATAGTTCCTTACATAGTGTATGAACATTCTTGTGTTCACAAAAATTTCAAGGTCTCGCAATTTTTTTTGTATCACTCATTGGCAATTTTTGCTTGTGCTTTTAATAATCTGATTTTTAAAGGAGAACTCAACCCCCCACTAATAAAAACCCCTGCCCAGTACCCTACATAGTCCCCCCTCCCTGATCCCCCCCCCCCCACATAGGTGATAACACCTCTAAGTGACGGAATTTGCCAAAGGGAAGGAAGAGGACCAGAAGAACACCGAAGAGCCGGAAGATGGCGCCCCTGTGCTACACTGCACTTACTCTGCACCTATAGGTGAGTACTTAGGGGCACTTATAGGTGTTATCACCTATGCCGGGGGAGCAGAGAGGGAGGCTTATGTAGGGTTCTGGGTAGGGGTTTTTGTTAGTGGGGAGTGAGTTCTCCTTTAATACCTTTCAAGTCATTTGTGGTTTTGAAAAAATTTTGTTTATTTCGTGGTTTCAAAAAGCTCTAATTCCACTTTAATTCAACTTGCAGAGGCCCATTTATCAACAATCTAATTTTAGTGGTTTGAGCGGTTATGAAAACCACAAATAAACTCATTTTTCTAAAATCACAAATGCCATGTAACTTATTAAAAGAGCCAAATATAAATACAAACAAAACAAAAAGAAGTATGTGCTAAACAAAACAAAAACCTCTAAAATGTTTTTTGGACAATTACTAGCAAAATAATCCAAAAACCTGTAAAAGTCTGAATGCCGAAAAAAAGGTCCAATGGGATCGGCGCAGCTCTTATTGACTTCTATGAGACCTTGACTGCATTTACTTGCTTAAGTTTTGTATTAGAAATTTTCATGGTTTTTACATTTGATCAATCTCAAATTTTTACAATTTGCAAATTTACTTCTACATGACCTCACCAGCTTTTAAATGGATACATTTTGTATTAGACTTTTTTGTGGTTTTGACACTTTCTAAATATGTGACTTTTAGCGCTAAAAAGCATGACTCAGAAAAAGAAAAAAATTTGAACATTAGTAGATCAGTCCCATCAGGGCCGGAACTCGGGGTAGGCAGAGTAGGCACGTACCTGCTCAGTCACCTACCCCATTGTCCGGTCCCATCTCTACCCGACTGCTGATTCTATTCTCTGTGTGAATGTGTTTAAGAAGAAGAAAATGTGGACAACATAACATAAGGGTGACAGGTAAATAAGGGGAAATCAAAAGAAAAGAGAATGGAAAAATCAGGAGAGGGGGAAAGCAGATTAGAAGATTGAAACATCTGAAGAATGGTGGAGGCCGATATGGGGGGGGGATAGAGAAGAAAGGTGAATAAGTAGATAAAGCCATATTGACATCTAAGGTTATTGAGGTTAGCAGTGGGACTACATTTTTAAAATAGGAACACAAGAGGAAAAATGTAAAAAAATTAAAAATAAAGAGACAGGCAGAATGTGAAAATTTGAAAGTCCAACACTGTCCATATTCTTTGGTCACCTCCCCCCCCCCCATTCTAGCTGAAGGTGAATGCTCATTAAAGGGCTATTTAAACCTTCTTCCCTGACTCCCCAATGCTGGGTCACTGGCCATTCTGCCTACTTCAAGTCATTTGATTTCGAAATCCTGATCCTGTTCCTAAAGCCTGCTTCTGCTTAGTAAATCCTGCTCCCGCCCTTGTTCCCACTGATCTGATTTCCTGCATTGACCTTGGTCTGTTTTTCAGACTCTGTATGTTTGCTGCCTGGCTTTGACCTTCGGGCTGTTACGGACTTGATTCTTGCTGCCCTAACCTAAAGGACATGTTTACTGTCTTCAGAGGTATGCATAGTTTTTTATTTATTAAAACTGTTTGTTACTCAGCACATTGGCTCATGTCTGTTTAATCATCAGCACTATTCCTAGCATGGTATGAAAAGGTATTATTTCATTCATGAAATGCTGGGGACAACACACTCTGACTACCATTAAATGCTTAAATGCTGAGGACAACACACTCTACCCTGAAATGCAGGGGGACACATGTATATGTCGAAGATAGTGCCACTAGGCAATCATGAATTTAGTTTTTTTTTAAGTATTAAAATATAAATTTAAAAAATGTCCCATATACATCCATAATTGGCCAACAGGCACTGCCTTTGCTAGTTAGTCATAAAGTTGAAATGTTTAATCAGTCCCTATGCAAATAATTCCACAACACCCCCCCACAAAAAAAAGTGCTACAATAATAGCATTTGTACAATGTACCCCTTTGTACTTTTAGCAGAGCCTAATGGATGGCTCAATAATCGTAGACTCTCTGGTTCTCACAGACTATATAGAAAGTGATGATATCCCACCCTGCTTATACTGTATCTGGCACTTTATCAACCACCTTTACACCAGTTATTCTTCTTTAACATTTAGGGGCACATTTACTTAAACTCTAATTAATCTAATTTTTTATAAGAACAAATCCGACCAAATTCCCACAATTTCAACTCATTTAGCAATAATTTTTCTCAAAAAAATCAGAGCTACAAAATGCCACAACAAAATCAATTGATATAGTACGATTGACTCTCCAAAAACTCTACGGATTATAGGACAAAAACCCCAACTTTTTCAGATTATCCACACAGATCACGATGTCTTGAAACAAATTCAGGGACATCTGCCATTGACTTCTACATGTAGTATTTGGGGTATGATAAATCTCTACAAATTCAAGGTTTTTTTCCACAAAATATTTGAGTTTTCCTCCTAAGAACCTCGACTAAAAAAAAAATCAAGGTTTAATAAATAGGCCCCTTAGTTAGCTAAATAAAAGATTTTTTGCATAATAAATATGAATGAAATAAATTCTGCTGTGAAAAGTAAATGCCTCTTTTACATCAAAATAATACATCACAGTTTTATAACGACCCTCCCTACCTTTAAAATGATGTCCGAGTTTTCTTCAGTTTTCATATAACCTGTTGCACACATATTATATTTCAGTGAATCGCTGTTATTAATTAACTTAAATCAAACAGTTTAAACATTGTTTGCCTGTCTTTCAGTGCTTTTTACAAATTGACAATTTATATTGATGATAGTACTCACAGTTTGCTTCAAAAGACTTTTTGAGCTGTTCTTAGAGGATATTATTGAATAGAATGTGAATAGAATGTGTTCTTGTCTTATTTTTTATAGTTAACCCCTTGAGTGTTTTGGGATTTAAAAAATAAGCACAAACATAGGCTATATTCTTTGACCATCTTTCTATAAAGTGAGTTTTTAAAGTCAGGTCTTGTGAATGGCACTCCAAGGATTAGCATGCCCAAGGCCTGGCTTTTCACAGCACTTTTAAATTTTACTGCTCATTTTTACACAATTTCTAGGATATGACAGTAGCATGGCTCCAAAAATTTATTTACAGATTATAATTAGATTGTAAACTCTAAGGGGGTTATTTTTCAAATTTATCTCAATATTTTCTGCTACAAACTCCGATCAAATCCGTTTTTTTACACTTTTTATTATTACATTTTCCAGAACATTTGCTTTGCAGGAAAAAATGCGGTTTTTCCATGATTTTTTCTGACTTTTTCATCTGATTTTCACAATTTTCACGTATTTCCACCCGAAAACTCGGAAAACTTGGGGATATTGCCCAAAACCCAGCGGACATCAAAAAATCATTGGTACTTTTCCCATGGACTTATATGTAACCTCGACAGGTCTGAGATGCCGGATTTTCAGATTCTGACTTTTCCATCCTCGGGGTTTAATAAATTCATGGATTTTTTCATGATTTTTGCATTCAGAGTTTAGTAAATAACATGTACAGTACTATGTACTGTATGTAATAGTAATAAATGCCTATTGTAAACGAATACTCTGTATACCTGAACGTCTGCATAAAACTCTCTCTCCCCCAGTGCTCCAGTTATGCACCAAATTAAATCTTTATTAATTCCTATGCTACTGGTGGTCCTTTGGGGGCAAAGGTGAACGATTCCCCTTGAAAATAACTTGCATTATATTGAATAGTGCTCCTACAACAGATAAGAGAAATTTAGTTTACAGGAGTAGGAGTACCAGGGCTCCTGGGTCCATTGTGATGGCAAACTATCTATCTGATGTATGCCAGCATATATTCAGTCTACTTTATTATATTTATTAAAAGTCAAAGTTAGAGGCTGTATGATGTGGCACCTGTTATCCAGAATGTTCAGGACCCAGGGTTTTCCCAGATAATGGATCTTCATACCTTAACTCTACTACAAAATCATGTAAACATTTAATAAACCCAATTGGCTGGTTTTGCCTCCAATAAGGATTAATTATATCTCAGTTTGGATCATGTACAATGTACTGCTTTATTATTACACAGAAAAAGGAAATAATGTTTATACATTTGGATTATTTGTATAAATTAGAGTCTATCGGAGATGGAGATTTCTAGATAATGAAAAAAGTGTCCCATACCTTATTTATAATAAAGATAAAAGTTTGGAATTGTTATTCAGGTTAAAAAAAAAACAGCCCAGCACTTTCCACTTCCAGTCCCAGGTAGAGGGGCATAATGAAATTTATAAGTACATTTTGTCCGCATATATTAATTTAAAGCTCCATTTAATTTAGACCTTGCATATTTTTGACTGAAATGGTACAAGAAGCAATATTCAGTATTTTGAAACTTTTATGAAAGGAACAAGATACTGGTAGCATAATGAAACATTTTAAGTGATAATGTCCTTATTCATTTTATTATTTACATTGGTAACTCCACACAGCCCTTGTGTAGTTTTATTTAAAAACAAATAATGAACAATATGAAAGGAAAGCTGAACAACTACTGTTAACTATGTCTTTATATGTGATAAAATATGTCATAAACAGCCAATTTGCATATTATAAAATACATTTATGATTTATGGTTCTCTGGGAAATCTTGCAAATTCAATGAGAAGTGATTCCCAATTCAGTAGTTCCTAGTCAGCCAAAAGCTTGATTAAAGATGAGCAGTGTATTTCCAACCGTTGACTTCAACTGGGCTCTCATTATTTTGAATAATTTTGTAAGAAATATTCTTTTGGTTTATTTTGTTAAAGCAGTAATTCATGCATAACACAACAAGCTTTCTGTACAACATTATTGCAAAGTATGCAGTTCTGTATTGTAATAATCACAGTATAACCATGTCCTGTGGTCAAAACAAGTTTTTGTATCATGTGCAATTGATGTATTTGATCCCAGTTTTCAAATAAATATTTGGTTATGTAATAAATAGTGTTCAAGGAATCTAAACCCCGCAAAAAATTGATGTGACTTTTTCTTAAATTTTGCAATTTAAGTTGATTTTCTGTTTTTACTGGTTTATGAGAAATTAGCATTTTTAGACTGCTAATGGCAGGCTTTTGCCATAAATGAAATTTAGCAACTGACTCTAAAGTAGCAGTCCCTCTTAAATGCAGCCTGAAGAAAATGACAACCCTTAAAGTTCAAGGAAAGTATCCACATCGGGATTTGAAATCAGGACTCCTCGGGAAAACATATAGCGATTTAGCTGCTGAGCCACCAGGATGGCTCCTGTACAAAACAGTTCCAGATGACTACAACAACCCAATGTCCTCTTGGGCCGCTTCATTAACTGGAAGGACTGGTAGTCCATCTTCCGTCTAACAAAGTCAATATGAACCCCAGGTACCTCGTGAAAGGGGGCTCCCGAATGTTCAAGTGGTTGCCGGTAAGATTTCCCCCCCCCACTGCCAGTGGATCTTGGTCAATTGTTTAACAAAGACAGGCTTCTGTAGATGTAAACATTTAAGAAGCTGATTAGCAAAGGCATCTTTTGGCGCTTTACCGAATTGTAAATATCAGTTACTCATTAATGTCGCCTGAAAAAAAAAAAAGCAACTTCCGCACAGGCTCAAACCCTGGCCTTTTGGAGGAAAAAAACAGGCAATTTGCTGCATGCGCCATAGAATAGACGAGTCAGGAATATGGTTGTTGCTGACTCTTAAGTAGCAGTCACTCTTGAATTTGGTGAAAATGCGTCGGCGTCCATTTTTTTTTCGCCGCCGAATTTTCACAACGGTTTCACGAATTTATTCGGCAGCAGCGAATCGCAGAATATAATTCGCCCATCACTACTTGGGCCTCATCATTGACTGGCAGTACCGGCAGTCCATCTTCCACCTAACAG
This sequence comes from Xenopus laevis, assembly GCF_017654675.1. NCBI lineage: Eukaryota > Metazoa > Chordata > Amphibia > Anura > Pipidae > Xenopus > Xenopus laevis. The sequence continues at coordinate 133,919,006 of NC_054371.1, forward strand.
AGTCAATAAGAACTCCGGTTACCTTACAAAAGTGGCCTCTTCAATAGCTAAATGGTTGAGGTGCATGCCTTCGGGTCACGCGATCAATTCCTGCCTATGCCGTAAACCTCATGCCAGGACTTTATGGCAAGCTGCCTATCAAGAGGTGGAGAAAATCACAATGCATGTCGGTGCCAAAAGCACAGATGGTGGACAGTTGGAGTGATGGAAGGGCAAGCTGTCTGCTCCTAGGTTGATTGCAAAGAGGGGGCTGGCGCTAACCTGCCTGTGATGGAAAGCAGCGTCATTGCTTAAAAACAATGGCTGTTGGCAGTTCCCATTGTTTAAAAGGGTATAGCCCCTTTTTCTTACAGGGGTTACTTGTAAGATGCCCCCCTGCTCTTTTTGGGGCATGCCTTGCATCAGCTCACAGTAGACCTTAACAAAGACAGGCTTCTGTAGATAGCTTGAAAAAAAAACATTTGAGAAGCTGATTAGCAAAGGCAGCTTTTGGCACTTTACCGAATCGTAAATATCAGTTACTCATTAATGCAGCCCGAAAAAAAAAAAATAAAGCAGGCAACTACCACACAGGCTCAAACCCAGGCCATTTGGGGGAGAAAAAACAGGCAATTTTCTGCATGTGTCATAGAACAAATGTGTGGGGAGATTGGTTTTTGCTGACTGTAAAGTAGCAGTCACTCTTGAATGCAGCCTGAAGAAAACAACAACCTTCAAAGGTCCAGGAAGTTATGCACACCAAGATTTGAACTCAGGTCTCTTAAGAGAACCAACAAGCGGTTTAGCCACTGAGCCACCAGGACAGTTCCAGCGGAGCTGTTCTAGATGACCTTGGACACATTCCAGTATCTTGTGGAAAGTGATTTAATGAAACTTAGTTTGAATAGAAATCAGAAGTATCCTGAGAACATCTCCATTGAAGAAAAAATAGGAGGATGTGTAGTAGTCATGGATACTACAGACTACGTTCTGGAGGCCAAAAGGCAGTTAAATGACTCAGACACATATTTGAGACTTTCTAGCAAGCCACAAACTGAGTATATGATAATCATTGAGAGTTTGGATTCATATGGTTTCTCGCTGGGGGTGGTGGACTCTCGGGATAGGGATTATTTAGTGAGGACACAGCAAATCATCCCGATTTTCCACCACCTCTCTAAAATACATAAATCCTTGAACTCCCCTGAAGGAAGGCCCATAGTTGCCAGCATAGGTTCAGCGAATAAGGGTCTCTCAAACTGGGTGGACTTCTGTTTAAAGCCTTTCATTTGCCAATTAGATTCGTACATCAGGGATTCTGGACACTTGCTTAATAAACTGTCCACCATTAAATGGAGGGACACTTACACATGGGTCACGATGGACATGAAGTCATTGTACTCTATGATACCACATAATTAGGGCCTAATGGCCATCACTGACATGTTGAAGGACACAGGGATATACACGGAGGATTACATTCACTATACACATTTAGTATTGGAGTATTTGCTGACGCATAATTTTTTCTACTTCAATGGGGGTTTCTACCTCCAGAGACGGGGGACCGATATGGGGGCTTCCTTTGACCCCTCATATGCCAACCTATACATGGGTACATGGGTTGGTGGGAGCGGTCCCGCGTCTTTGGATGTGACAACATCTTATTTATTTGGGCTGGTTCACAAGACACGATAGACAGATTTCACACATAGTTAAATAAAAATAAAAGTACAAAGTTCAAAGTTCAGATGAGGACCCTGCCCCAAAGAGCTTACAATCTACTGCTTAAACTGTATCATTAAAGGGGACCTGTCAGCCAGACAAAAAAAATGTTGTATAAAAAAAATTCAAATTAAAGAAATAAAAGAACGAAGACCAATTTTTGACTTTTTCTTTTTAATTAAAACATCTATACCTGTTCTATTCTAGAGAGCAAAGACCTGCAACTACAGTGCTACTTGCAGGGAATGATGCAAAGTTGAAAAAAAATGTGGTATGTTCTTGTTCTTTGCACTTGCGGCATGCCACATGCAGTACTGTACATGACTTCTCCATTGTTTTTCCTATTATTCAGCTGAAAACTTTTGTATTACACTAGTCTATATAAGTATATGTTTGGTACAAGGCAAATCATATTATTTTATGCTGTTATTTATGTTATTATAAAGTAATAACTGAAGATGATGTGTAATATATGTGATAGCAGCACAGAATTATGTAGCACGGTAAAATTGCTGAAATGCTGAATGAGATGCTAGATATATTGCTTCATAAAAAGAAGTAATATGTTTATAAATCAATATTTTACTTATTAAAATATTTTCTCTGCATTGATACTTTCAATGTTAAAAGCAAAAAAAATATCAAGTCAATCCTAGTCAACTAATTTAAGTCATAATATATTACATACATTAATCAAAATCATTGATGTATGGTTTTGTGCTTCTTCAGTCCAAGTGCCATTAAAAGGCTAAACAAGTTAGCTTTTTTTTTTTTCAGAATGTTCAATAGTCACTTTAAATTTCTCTCTCTAGTCTTGTAACTGATCAAGACAGATTACTATAGCTTCAATGGTAATTCAAGTAAATTTAAATACAATGTGGATCAACAGCTTTTTTTCTGTATTCCGTTCCCATTATTCATGAGGAAATAAAGTAATTGTCATTAGAGGGACAATAACCTATTTATACACAGGATTTATCTTCTGTTATCATTGCATATTTCAAAATAATGAGGTTATAGCTCATTTTTGCACAGAATAGTCGTTCTCCAGGTATATACATTTATGCATAAGAATGGAAGCTGCCATGCTTAGTTTCATTTATTATCACATTTAGTATACCAAAGCAAACTGTTTATGGTCACCAGGGATCAGATAAGATTTCTGGTGGCCCTAAATAGTTCACTCAGGAGATGCATACTGCTATAATTATTTAACCTGATATACCTGGAACTATAAAATATAAAACTTTTCTTTCCCTTTAGGTTTCTCCCTTGTATGCTTTGGTTTTTCTGGGACCTCACCCACAATTACAACTTCAGTAGCACAGATGAATTAATTTATCTTGCTGCTGTTTCAGTACAGTACAGATACTGTCCCTTTTTGCTTTATATGACTTTATCTTTTTATGTCCCTATAACTGATGGGACATAAAAAGTTTTGTAATAATCCTTTCTTCCATTAACCAGATAGTCTGAGCATTATTCTGAGAACCAATGACATCAGTTATCTTTAAAGCCACATGGGGGCATATTTATTAGGTTGTGTAAAATGAAAACTGTGTTAAAAGTTGTGTAAAATAAATTGTGACTTTATCAAGGTGCGTTTATTTCATATAAATATGTCCTGTGAACTCCAGATTATACTGCCGTTTTTTTACACTGCTTCCAGCGGACATTGCTCAAAGCAAAAGCATGTAAAAAAATTATGCCTTTTTTACACATTGATTCCTGGCGATGTGTGGCTTTTTTTTATACCGCATAATAAATATGCCCCTTGGTTTTAATCATTGTAATTCCATTGGCTATGGTCATTTCTCCAGCATAAACTGTCATCATTTTATTATTTCATTGCTCCCTTGTAGTGAACTCCCTCTGCTGGTTATTTGCTGTATTTAGGTAAAGCCATTTTTGTTACATTTTTGTCACATTTGATGTGGAGTGCATCGAAGTTTAGCTGCATGTCGATCTACACACTGTGGATGTTGAATGCCATGACTACTGTTAAGATTAATCACAGGTGTAGGACTGCTTATGTGCCTATGTGCATGGTAACCTGATTAGGTTGAAATTCCAAACCTATCTGATGCTGGAAAGTTCGATTAGTAGAGCAGATTTCTGTTATCATTAAGTACTAATTTAGGCCACAAAGACCAAGGCCTAGGGTGGCAAAGTTTGGGGGGATGGCATAATGCCCACTGGCCCATCTTCACAGTAAAATTTTTTGCAAAGGGCAAGAAGAAGCAGAGCCAGCAGGGTGGTAAGAGGATTGAGAACATAGGTGGGGGGGTTGTGGTGAGGAAGGGGTGGATGTGTGAAAGCAAGTGGGGCAGGAGGGTGTCGGTGAGGTGAGCCTAGGGACCTACTGTTCTTAAATCCATCTCTTACCATTGCCAAGATACTTTTTGTTTATGTGAACCATTTACCACTCCCATGTCATTACCGTAAAACTTGATACTTCTGGTTTATATGGATCATTACCACTTCTTCTTTCTGTTAGTTTACTGTTGGTCTGTATTCCGATTCAATACTATAGTTGCTAAATTAGATTTCCTATAAATCTACCCCATAGTCTTTGAAAACTCCAAATTAAAATAGCCACAAGTATTGTTTTGAAGTGTCACAGAGAAATGTGGGTATTGTGTAGGTAGTTAAATTCAAGGGCATGTTGGGTATGGGTCTACTAGAGCATCTTGTTTTCTCATATCAGCTTCTCGATCTCCCTTCTGGTCTTCCTGCTGGCTTTAGATGACGTCACTTCAGTACATATCATAAAGTCACATCTGATGCTCAGAATTTAGCTTATGGTTCGTAGTAGGTAAAATGTATTTTGAAGGTCTGGGGTTGAGTCATGGGTTGGTAGTTCTGGGGCAAGTGTGGTTCCTCCTAATTAGCCCTGCACAGGTTTCTACTCAGTAGTAGAGTTGTGAAAAGTGTGCAAAGTAATAGCAACCACTAAGCATTAAGATTGATATGTAGATTAAAAAGATTTCATTATTAAATCTTCCAAATAATATAGTCAAACATGATCATTCACAGTTGCATTTTCTGATTTTGGCAAATCGAAAATAAACTTTTGATTAAGTAAACTTTTCCTTAACTATGCAACTCCTGACTACGTGGCGTTACATACAGTTACTGTTCAATTTTTTTATTCTTTCTGTTAATCCCCCTAAACTTGTCTTTTCCCTAAACAAAACAAAAAAACGCTTAACTAGCAAAGGAACTGTAATGAGAAAATTCACAATGTAATTATAATTTTAGAGAACAGAATAAAAAACCCAATCTTAACAATGTTATTTCTCAAATTCAGTTCAAGATGAAAGATGCCAGAATTTGGTTTGTTTCACAAGACAGACAGAGCACCTTCAAGGAATGAACAATTATTTCTTAAATTAATATCTGTCAGTTTGAGACTGAGTACTTTCTAAAAGCACACTTTAATTTCATGGACTGCTAACTTTCAGAAATATTCAAACTTCCTGTGAATTAGCTATTTTGAATCATATTTCTTAAGACTGAATTTTTAACCTTTCCATTGGCAGGTGTTTGTTAAGGAATACTTCATTATATATATATATATATACTTTTATTTTTTATTTTTTTCACAATGATAATTAAGTTTGCAATTGTTTTTGCTCTTGGATACTGGTAGATAGGGGTGAGCTGCTTCTAAATCCCCCATTTGCTTTTTTTAATTTAACCTTCATTATTAACCTTCAATATTACTAATCCTTGAACTTTTTGTGGGGGATTAATATATATGGGTAATATCCTCAAGCACTACCTTCCTTCTCCAATCATTGTTCATGGTGTTAATTACTTGTACATTTTATCTATTATTATGAATAAAATTAGGTATATTATAACTACCCATTCTATTATTTCCTTGAGCTATTGTCTAAGAAACCTGTTACATACTTTAACCTTATAATAATTTACTTGTAACTTTAATGCCTGCTTGACTTAATGAGCTACTGCTTTATTCAACATGACTGAACTACCTCTCCCTGCTCCTTTGAACAGATTAGAGGCTAACTTACTTGATAAGACACGAAGAATAGAAGTTTTTCTTTGTATCTCACAAAAAGAAGATTCAGGTCTCAGGGATTTTTTTTAATAAATTAGAAAAACTCTCTTAGAAAGAAATAAAAGCATGGTGGGAAATTACAGCTTTTGAAAAGTATATTGAAAATTATTGATTGAGAATCAAAAAAATCCCTACTTGTATTGATAATGATAGTGAATGAATTTCTAGATGGAACACAATACTCACTGATTGCTTATACTGTAAATGATGCGTATACTTAGTACATATGGCACTATTAAACATGATTTGACAGAGCTACAAACAGAATTACTTGTTTATCATTCACATAGCAATTATGCAAAACTCGACTCCTCTTTAAATAAACGTCTCCAAACTATTGAAGCTGAAATTAGGACTAATAAAAATCTCAAAAGTTCACTAGAGATAAAACCGATTATGACACCAACAGGGTCTATCACTGGCACAATTTGCCCCCTCTTATGCCAACCTCATAATTTGCTGATGGGAAGAATAATTTATTTACAACACAGAGAATTGCTTCAAAAATAACATCTTTTTTTTGGCAAAGATCATTTGCAGGATTAAAGTTTACTCATTTGTTTTACTATTAAAATGGGCAAATAATCTCCACTATTTACAGAAAACAAAATTCTGGCAAATCTTTACTTCAGGCTACCTCTTGCCATCCTAAACATGTTATCAAAGCAATACCTACCGGACAATTTTTGAGGCTTGAGGCTACATAGGTTATGTACTAACACACAAGACTTCATCTCTCAATGGAACAAATTACGACAGAGGTTTCATGCTAGGGGAAATTCTGAAACCCACCAAGATTATGCCTTTTCCAAAGCATTAAATTCCAAGTTGATTAAAGATGAGTCTTCCCCAGTCGATAATACAATGGTACGTGCTACCACAATGAATGGCAAATCTGAAAACCCGGTTTATTTTATTATACAGTATAGTCCTCAATCACTTTTAAATAATTCTTAAAAATCTTAAAAAATTCTTAAAATTCTTAAAAATCTTAACATATTAAAACTTAGTTTTCGATAAGGGATATAAAACAGTTATCCGTCATACACAGACAATAGGTAATCAGTTAGCTGTATCTTAATTCAATCCCCCACCATTGCTACTACTAGCCCAAACTGGTTAAATACCCAGGGGACATTCAAATGCAGAGATAGTAAATGTCTCACTTGTATATATAAGAAAACAAAAACTTTTTCTTCAAAGTTACTAGAATGGTGTATAAGATATGATGGTACATTAATTGCAATACAGCCTAAAATGAAAAATGAAAACCCTGAATGTGAATAGTGCAAATGGAGCAGTGACCTCTGCCTCTCAATGATTCAAGTATATCAGCCATGACACTTTTCATTTAAAAATTCTAACTACTGCCCTCTATCCAACTCCACAGTGCTGTCCAACTGGTGGCCAATGGGTTGCATGCGGCCAGCAACCCCCCCTTGCCTGCCCCCACATGAAAGTCTACCTGCTGTGTCTGCTTACCATATGTACACTGTAAGATTTAAAAGGTATCACTACAGATATTAACTGGCCCCTGCATTGTTTACTCCTCAAATTCAGACTATAAGAACCTGCATTGTTCACACTGCATTAATCCCTCTGCATTGTTCACACTTGGAACACCTCTATTGTTCACACCCTAAAGCCCAGTACTGTTCACACCTGAGACCCAGACTGAAACTGCCCACATACAGTGGTTCACCTGTTCACACCTTATTCAAAATGCTAATGGGGCACCAGAACTGTGTCACTATATGTAGTTCCGGAGTGGTCCTGATAGGTTTCCCTGTTTCCTGCTCTGTTCTGCTTTCCCTATGCTCCCAAACTCTGCCTGTGCTATGCTCTCTGTGTGTGCCATACTCTGCCTGTTCTTTGCTCCCTGTGTGTGTCATTCTCTGCCTGCCATATGTTCCTTGTGTGTGTCATACTCTACCTGCCCTACTCTGCCTGCCCTATGCTCCTTGTGTGTTTTGTACTCTGCCTGTGTGTGCCCTGCTCTGGTAGGGGTTTGTTCTATGGGTTTGAAACATGTTGTTAGTGGTCCCTAATGTGTTATTCATGTGGTGGGGGTGCTGTGTTATCCACAGGGAAGGGTGAGGCATATATATTTAATGGTATGTCTTAATATGACAACTTTTTTCACATATGAGTGATAAGTGATATCCCTGCAGTGAGCATTTGTTTTTGTTTTTTGGTGTGCTACCACAATTAATGTGGACATGGTCTTGTGGTTAAATGGAAATGTGGTAATATGAGTGTGGTTTAAAAACAGCGAGTGGCTAACACTGGCTTCCATTATCAGCCCTCCACCATGTAGGCTATAAGTTTACTCCCCACAGGTGACAAAATACCAGAAATTATATTTACATGACCCTTCACCCATGCCATTTGAGTCATTTAAATGTGCAGAAACACAGAAGGCATTTCAGACAAACACATGGTTGAAATTGTTAGGTCATGGCAATTCAGTGAAGGTAAGTAATTCCACCGGCACACAGGTCTTAGTTGCAAGCAGGGACAACACTTGCTGTATTTTATTTGCGTGATGCAACGTTTCGGGGTGATCTTAATTACTCTGAAGTTTGTGGGTTTCTGAAGCCTTCTCGGCCGGGCACCGGGCAATATACGATTTGGAGAGCCAGGTTGTGCAAGCTGGTAACTATACCTGTTTCTAGGGATGTAGCAAACTGTTCTGCTGCGAACTAGTTCGCGCGAACTTCGACCGTTCGCGTCCGCCGAATGTTCGCGAACGTTTGGGAACGTTCGCATTTTGAGTTCGCGTTCGATCGTTCGACCATTCGACCATTCGAATTCATTCGACCGCTAAAAATCGAACGATTTCCATTAGTTCGAACGATTGTAAGCATTCGATCGAATGAAAAGCATTCGATCGAATGGCTTCGATCGTTCGATTCGAATGAAAATCCTTCGATCGAATGATTAAAATCCTTCGATCGTTCGAATCGAACGATTTTAGCGGGTGTTCGAAGTTCGCGAACTGTCAACGAACGTTCGCATTTTTTGCCGGTGTTCGCGAACGTTTGGGAACGTTCGCATTTTGAGTTCGCGTTCGATCGTTCGACCATGCGACCATTCGAATTCCTTCGACCGCTAAAAATCGAACGATTTCCATTCGTTCGAACGATTGTAAGCATTCGATCGAATGAAAAGCATTCGATCGAATGGCTTCGATCGTTCGATTCGAATGAAAATCCTTCGATCGAATGATTAAAATCCTTCGATCGTTCGAATCGAACGATTTTAGCGGGTGTTCGAAGTTCGCGAACTGTCAACGAACTTTCGCATTTTTTGCCGGTGTTCGCGAACGGCGTTCGCGAACACCAAATCGGCAGTTCGCTACATCCCTGCCTGTTTCTATAATGTCAATTCAGTGAAGGTGCCAAGCTTCTACTTAAAGTGAATGGGAAGGAGCATTGGAAGTTGTGGCCATTCCTCTGCTAAAATATGAGGCAGTCTCTCTTCTGGCAAATGCTGTTAGCTCCAAAAAGAGCAATGGTAGCTGCTTAGAACAAAAGAGCTCTATAAGTTCAGGCAGGTGAATCTTTTAGGAGAGCTATTACCTGCCCCATAATTCTGTTAAAAGGCTGACCTTTTTCTGATGATTTTCACTATGTTTTAGAGTTTTTTTCCGAATTGGAATTTTTCGTGGAAAATGGATTAATAAATAAGGGGAAATAACCCAAGCAGATTTGGTCGGAGTATATTTTAGAAAGTAATGAGATAAATTCAGATTTCAATAAATAGTTTTTCAAAAAAGAAAGTCTTTAATTTAAAAATTTTTTGAGGGGGGAGTTGAATTAACTTTTTTAGTTCTGCAGCTGGTAGACTGGGACTTAAAACTGTTATCTGCTAGGGTAAATTACTCCAATAAAGGAACCAAGGTGCAATTTTTAAATCTAAATGGAACATGAATAGGAGAGGGCCTGAAAATAAAAAAAACAAAATATAATTATACTAAAACTATGGCTGTTTTCTTGTTTAGTGATGTAGCCACTTGCAAGCATATTGAGTTGCAGTTTGCATAAAAGCAGAACTAATAATAATGAAAAAAAATTGAAAATATGCTACAGTTTTACTTAATATTCTTCTAAATTATAAGACCATGCCTGGTTCATGGATGGACAGTATATGCAAACAATAGTAAACATGCCGCTTGTTGGTCTGTGCCTGTTGTATTAATTACAATGCTTAAAATCCAGTCCGAAGGGTACAGTCCTCGTGTTATTGTCCTCACTGGATCATAAAGCAGGTTTTTTTTTGTATGTGTGTGTCGGTAGACATACAAATTGGAAAATAAAGAATATGTGAAGGGTTACTTTTTCTTTCAAAAATAAAAGTGAATTCCTTTTTTCATAAAACTACTTTGCTCACTATTATATATTTCAGCACAGCCTCTATTTTTTATAACAATACCAGTATATGTATCATATGCCTTAATTTGAACCCTAGAGAATTCAATGACAGCTTTTATGCAGCATTTTGTAAACCTTATGTCATAGAATTCCTATGTTTAGAAAACATAAGAAATGGGTATTACATTTTGTGGTTGAGGACATACCTGGAAAAGAAAAGAAAATTCACCTGAAATTAGAATGAATGTACATTTGTGTGTCAAAGCATCATTTTTTCTCTCTTTGTGAAATGTTAGTGCTAATGTGCAGTACTTTCAGTTGCATGGCACAGATAAAAATGTCAGTAGCAGTAATAGAAGCTATACAGAAAATCACTTCACTACTTAAGATCATGTTGTCTTTTTTGTAAAATACAGGAAACAGAGCTTTTACTGCACTTACTACATGATATAATGTGTTTTCTTAAAAAATTGTAACAATAACAAGACTTTCAGAGCCATTTTTTGTAGATAACGGCCTATCAGTTAATTCTGTGCAATTTTGTAATGATATATCCTGGTTTGCAAAATTTGAGCTTTTTTGGCAGAACATGTTACCATAAGAGAAGCTTAGGTGAGAGATAACAAAGATTAGGACTTGGTTTTGTTGTTTTAACTATTTATTTGTATAGATGTTGAGACATTGTTATTATTATCAAGTACATAGTTACATAGTTAAGTTGGGTTGAAAAAAAGACCAAAGTACTTCAACTTCAACCCCTCCAAATAAACCCCAGTGCACATATACTGTATACACATACAATGTACTTATACTGACATATCTACTGTATACACTCACAAATATAACTATATACAGTATACCAATATATACCGATATCTTTACTAATTGTAGATTTCACAATAGCCTCTAATATTATGTCTATCCAAGAAATCATCCAAGTCACTCTTAAAGGAGAAGGAAAGCTACGGAGGCATTTTATTGCCAATATATTAGCTGCAATAGTGCAAGCTAGAATGATATATTTATTCTGTAGAATGTTTTACCATACCTGAGTAAAAAGCTCTAGAATCTCTCTGTTTGTTTAGGATAGGAGCTGCAGTATTAAGGTGGTGTGACATCACTTCCTGCCTGAGTCTCTCCCTGCTCTGGGCTCAGATTACAGTAGAGAAGGGAGGGGCGGGGGAAGAGGAACAAACTGAGCATGCTCTTGCCCAGGGCAATGAGGTTTAAGCTGAAGGCAGGAAGTCTGATACAGAAGCCCATGTGTACACAATAGAAGGAACGAAATGCAGTGTTTCTTTTGACAGGGTAGTCAGAGCAGCACTACTTTGGGGGTTTACTGGTATATTTAGATGGACCTTTCTGATAAGGTTTACTTAGTTTAAACCTTTCCTTCTCCTTTAAAGGCATTAACTGAATCAGCCATCACAACATCACTCGGCAGTGCATTCCACAACCTCACTGTCCTCACTGCGAAGAACCACCTACGCTGTTTCAAATGAAAGTTCTTTTCTTCTAGTCTGAAGGGGTGGTCTCTAATGCATTGATCATTTTTATATGAAAACAATCCCCTACTATCTGTCTATAATGTCCTCTAATCTAACCCCATCCTTCACAGTCAACCAGTGTAATTGCACATCTCTGCACTCTCTCCAGCTCATTTATATTCTTCTTATGGACTGCAGTCCAAAACTGAACTGCATACTATAGGCGAGGCCTTACCAGGGACCTATAAAAAAGCAAATTGTGATTTCATCCCATGAATGAATGCCTCTTTTTATCCAAGACAGTACTTTATTTGCTTTAGTAGCCATGACATTGCCTGGAATTAGACAACTTGTTATCTACAAAAATCCCCAGATACCCCAAACACACTGATATTTAGCATATACCTGGAATTTATGTTATTTCAAACAAATTGCATAACCTTTTATTATCAAGACTGAACCTTATTTTCCAGCTCGCTGCACAGTTTTCCAAATCTATCTGCTGAAGCTTGAAGCCTGGGCAATGGTGGAGGCTCCACTATTCTGACACACTTAATAAAGCACACATGATATAGGTTAGAAAAAAAGCACATCAAATGGTTTCAATAATCTTTCAAAATGGAGACAGATGTTATTAGCTTAAAGGAATTGTTCAGTGTTAAAATAAAAACTGGGTAAATAGACAGGCTGTGCAAAATAAAAAATGTTTCTAATATAGTTAATTGTTCCTGTCGCATCCGACTTGACGCGTGTGTTTAGTTGCCCAGTGTCGGATCGCATCAATGTCGGCCGTGTAGTCCTAGCCTTTGGCCCATTGCCAAGAAACTCATCTTGAAATGGAGATATAACAAAAGTAATACATATACAGGGTGGTTTTGAAAGAGGTAAGAGTCATACAATTTAATTCTATAATTTAATAAATGATTTATTTTGCAGTCCTGCCAATCATTGTGTTTGCAAGAGTTATATTTTTATTATTCACACAAAAAGTTAGTTCTTGTTCCCCATAGAATATTATCTCCACTCAATAATCACAGTACAAATCTTTCTACTTACAATCCAAATGAAATGATTGTGTGGTGTTATCAGTACGTAATATACACTTTTATACATGTATAGCACTCATCATCATTCAGCTGTTGTTTTATACTGGTGACAAGACACCTCTTTTTAGATCTGACTTCCATAAATATAATTGTCAGTTACACTACCTATACAAATAGCCGTTGGCAAAACAATTTGCAGTCAATATAATGTCATTGTGTCAAAAGTAATAAAAGTCAATAAAATATCTTTCTAGCAAAAGTGAAATATGTGGCTTTTGGATGGAACCAGAACTGTATATGGTTACAAGAAAGGGGAAAAAATAATTGTGGATGCATCAAGCACTTGTATTTACATATACCAGTTAAAACCCCTAGCCCCTAATGAGGACCTGGGCTTATTAGTTTATATTTATTAGCTTAATCATGAATTTGCATTTGTCATTCCAGTTCGGGATATGTCCAGCTGGGTTTGAAAGTTGTGACCCTTTCCTTTTCTATAGACTATTGCAATTGCCTCCCTTAGGGGCAGATTTATTATGGTTCGAATGGTAAATTAGAATTAGAATTTTCGAATTGCTTTTTGGTCAAAACTCACAAACTCGAAATTAAATCCACCAACTTGAATTTGAATGTGAGATTTATCACACCTCGACCCTGGAAACAGTTCTCCACCTAAGACCTGCTGAGTTCATGTAGAAGTCAATGACAGAGGTCCCTTGAACTATTTGAAGATGTTGTGTAGTAGTGATGAGTAGGGATGTAGCGAACTGTTCGCCCGCGAACTAGTTCGCGCGAACTTCGACCGTTCGCATCCGCCGAATGTTCGCGAACGTTTGGGAACGTTCGCATTTTGAGTTCGCGTTCGATCGTTCGACCATTCGACCATTCGAATTCCTTCGACCGCTAAAAATCGAACGATTTCCATTCGTTCGAACGATTGTAAGCATTCGATCGAATGAAAAGCATTCGATCGAATGGCTTCGATCGTTCGATTCGAATGAAAATCCTTCGATCGAACGATTAAAATCCTTCGATCGTTCGAATTGAATGATTTTAGCGGGTGTTCGAAGTTCGCGAACTGTTCGCGAACGTTCGCATTTTTTGCCGGTGTTCGCGAACGGCGTTCGCGAACACCAAATCGCCAGTTCGCTACATCCCTAGTGATGAGCCAAATTTTTCCTAAGTTTTGCATATTTATCAAGGGTCAAATTTCGAATAGTGTGAAATTCGATTAAACACGTTTTCATTTTTTTTTTTAAATTCGAGTTTTCACTTACAGTATTTATCAAGGTAGCTTGTTATTCGATCAAAATAGCTTGCATTTAATTAACTTTTAATTGTATTTGAATCAAATTTTTGACAGTATCGCATTGTCGAATATGATCGAATTAGCCGGTGCCCCACTTAAACTCAAATCGATCAATTCGAGTTTTTAAAACTCACTTCCTTTCTGTCATTTTTTTCACACAGGAAGTCATTCAGTGACCATTTTAGGTGCATTTTCGCTCACTTGCTATTTATTTAAACTACCAAGGTGGTGGAGGTAAACTAAATAACAGGTTGCAAACTTTCTACAAATTTGTGAGAAATGTCTGGTCGCAGGAGGCATGAGGAGGAGGGGGAATGCCTCTCCAGCCCTGGAGAGGGAACACTATGTGGGATCTTAGCCTGGGGAGTCACTGGAAGGGGTTCCTGTGGAGAGGGAGAGGAGAAGGATGAGGGAGCATTAGGGAGAGGGCCCCAGAGTAGGGGGGGGCAGGGGAGATAGGGGGTCCCATAGCAGGGGGGGAGAGTAGGTCAGGGGTCCCGTAGTGGGGAGAGGAGAGTAGGTCAGGGGGTTCCTGTGGGGGGGGACAGTAGATCGGTTCCGTAGGGGGTAGGAGAGTAGGTTCAGGGGGTCTGAGAGCAGGGGGAGGCCAAGGGAGATAGGGGATCCCGTAGGGGGGAGGAGGGTAGGTCATGGAGAGGGGCCCATAGAACTAGGAGGGAGCCCCCCAGGGCAGGGATGGTGTCCCACAGCCCATGCAGGGTGTCCCCCAGGGCACGCCATGTGTCCTGCACACCATCCAGGGCATGCTCGTGTCCCGTGCCCCACTCAGGGTATGTAGGAGCTCCCCCAGGGCACGCGGCATGTACCTTACCCCATCCAAGGCATGGAGAGGATCCCCCAGGAGGCCACGGAGGCTGCCCAGCAGTGAGGAGGAGGCGGCACCCACTGCTTCACAGAGGAGGTGGAGGAAGAAGAAGGAGGAGACGACGGCCCCAGCAAACTGGGCTGCCGATTTTCCAGTGACGAGAATGGAGCACTGGTGGATGGGAATGTGCTGTTTGGGAGTCAGTCCCATCGCATCAATGCTGCCAGACGCCAACAAATCTGGCAGCAGGTAATGGACAAAGTCAGTGCTGTAGACGCTGTACACAGGGATCGCCCCACTGTGTACAAGCGATTCAGTGACCTCAGGTGATGGAGAAGTGTTAGCTTGCCAGGAGAGCTAAAGCCCAGAAGACCAGCGGAGGGCATGTCCCTCCACTCAGGCTAAAACCTTATGAGAGCAGGCTTCTGGACACAATAGGCAAAGAGTTCTTTGAAGGCTTGGAAGGACCATACCGAAACACAGACTGGAGAAGTAAATACACTTTGCAAAAATTCTATTACTCCTTTTTTCCACATCCCCATCATTTGGATAAATGCATAATTTCCCCCTCAACATTTCACTCCTTTGCCTATATATTGCTCCTGTTTTGCACTTGAGGAGTTCTTTGCACTTTTCTTTACAGGATTGCTGTTTGCTTATGTACTAATTATTTACGTGCAGCTGTAACATCTACAAAATGGCAAGTATTTATTTATTAACCATTGCCCCAGAATAGCACAAATGTTTAGAAACTGCATTAACTTCAATGTGCAAAAGTGAAGTGTCAAGCAATACATGCAAATAATGCTTTGTGTTCTGTTTTAAGTTTAACCATTTCATCTCCCTTGCTCTGCCATTCCAGATTGAAGTTTAAACATTCCATCTCCCGTGCTCTGCCATTCCATTAAAGTTAGTATTTGGAATGAGAACTAAAATATTTTTTTAGCGTGTGGGATCTCTTCACTAGGCTACTAGCCAAGTACACCCACAATTTGATATGATTCTGGTTTTAATACCTTTTTTAATCATTCACAATTGCAGCCCTGCCGCAAACATCCCGGCACAGCTCAGACAGCGATCAGGATGACGCTCAGCAACTGCAAGAACAGGGTAAGAATGGAGATAGCGATGGAGCCCCAGAAGATCTACAAAAATGTTCAATGTTTGTGACCAATGTTGTTGCTTCCTCAACTTGTTTAGAGCGTTACTAATGTCATATTTCAAATTACAGAACACAGAGCTGAACGGTGTGCCCCGTCACCAGCCGTGTTTCCTGTGGTGCCCCCCAGATGTAAGATCAATGTTTCTGACTAATAACCCCTTCCCTTTATTTGTCTGAGTCACCAAAGATGCAAAGTACATTTACTCAGTCCCTTATGTAGGCTTCTTTTTTATTGGGAGGGTAATGCCTCTTCAATATTAATCAGAAGCTGAATCTTTTAATTAATTAATGATTTCTTAGAATTGTTGCTTATTTTAATTTCATTTATGCCCTTAAAACAATCAAGTCGTTTTTTCAAAAAAAAACCCATATTAAGTTACAGATTGATGTTAAATTTCCACTCCAATGTTGTCATGTTTTTGCCAACCCCCAAACATGTAAACATCCACCCCAAATCAAAACTTGGAATATTAGCTTTGCCAGCTTCCTTCACAACCTCTTCTTTGTTATGTGTCATGCACATGTTATATGTATATGTGGTAATGCCTATTACTACCTCCTCATCCACCTCCTCCACCTGTGGTACTTAAATAGCAAGTCAGAGGTATCTGATATGCCTTAAAGGCACAAAGTGTTTGTTCTTACTTTTCACTGTGAAGTATTGTTGGCTACCTATGGCCTACTTTGGCTACCCAATGTCCACTACTACCTCCTCCTCCTATAACTCCTCCACCTCCAGCCTGTGCTACTTAAATAGCAAGTCACAGGTATATGGTATGCCTTAAAGGCACAAAGCGTTGGTTGTTACTTTGCACTTGCAACTATTGTTGGCTGGCCACCACATTACCTGTCCAGCACTAACCTCATATGTCCTGAAACTTTCAAACAGGCCATATTGTCACATATTGACAAGTGTAATGTGTATACCATATTGATTGTTTATTTTTGCTTTGTACCCAAGACTTCTCGTTGCCAAACTTTTTTAGTGTGATTTAATTAATGTAAACTTGCCCAGCATGTACACAGTGATGCATTATGAATCTCATGCAAGAAATGCTTGCCCATAACCCACTAAACCCTTTGTAAAGCTCTGCCCTGGTCAATGGAGGCTGCTACATATTGAAATATATGTTGAGACCGCATTCCTCCTGTATGTTACAGCTAGGGTACACATTGAATTAGTTGTAAAAATGTTTATGTGGTGTTCAAGAAACAAACATACTTTTGTCACACATCCATATTGTCTTTTTATATTGTTTATTTTCCATATACCGTATATACTTGAATATAAGCCGACCCGAGTATAAGCCGAGGTACCTAATTTTACCTACATAAACTGGGAAACCTTGTTGACTCGCGTATAAGCCTAGGGTGCTGGTAAGAGAGGTGTGCAAAATTTTCCTTAATAATAAATAGCAACCCCTGAGTGTTAATGGGTAGTTTCTGAACCAGTAGTGCTTAGCGTCACTGCTAGGACGAGAGAGAGAGAGATTTATATTATGGTTGCTAAATTAGGGCAAGATTGAATCCACACTAACACATATATAGTATATATATATATATATATATATATATATATATATATATATATATATATATATATATATATAATAAAGCAATAGAAGGATCAGTTGGGATGTTTTTCATTTACTTGAATGGTGACAGATAAACAGCATTTTTTCCAACTCCCTCTCATCAATGTGTGACTGGGGCTACAAATCTCCCAATAGGCCATTACCTTTAAAGGGAAATGCTGTTTATTCGTGACCATTCAAATAAATGAAAAACATCCCAACTGATCCTTCTATTGCTTTATTATATATGTATATATACCGTATATGTAGCATTGATGTCTCTCTTCAGTATAGGGGCCACATGAAGTTGTGCCCGTTATGTGTAGGGGAGAGAGCAGTGAAATGAGCTGAGATTGACTTGTGTGGGAGCTGCCTCTACTCACAGAAAGTAGTGTCGTATTCTCCATTTGCTTAAGAGCAGCCAGGGGGGAGGGACTGGATCGCATGTTAATTTACAGCATCTGAAAACCGGCACAATCAACCTGCATCTGCACCGGAATATGCGGAAGGGGCCATGTGATCTTTTCTTCCATGAAGGCTCTGCCGCCCCAGGTCCTAAAGCCCCCTGGATCGCATGCCAATATACAGCAGGTGCTGGACGCCCCTGCAATAACAATAATTACGGTAATGCTTCGAAAATAGCTTCCGGCTGAGCTAATGCATACAGCCAGGAACTAGGCAGCTGTGTGGGCCACAGGAGGAACTTTCATGGGCACAAATTGATGCGGTTTTGGTAATGACTCCAGTATAAGCCGAGGTAGACTTTTTCAGCACATTTTGGGTGCTGAAAAACTCGGCTTATACTCGAGTATATACGGTATCCATTCAAAACAATGTAATTTCACATCAATCATATAACACTAATGGAGAAGGATTACATAGGAGCAAACGTCTCATTAACTGACATTTAGGGGCCGATTCATCAAGAGTCGAATATCGAGGGTTAATTAACCCTCGATATTCGACTGGGAACTAAAATCGTTCGACTTCGAATATCGAAGTCGAACGATTTTGCGCAAATCCTGCAAATCCTGCGATCGATCGTAGGATTTTTCGTTCGAACGAACGATTAAATCCTTCGAATCGAACGATTCGAAGGATTTTAATCCAACGATCGAAGGAAAATCCTTCGATCAAAAAATCACAGGCAAGCCTATGGGGACCTTCCCCATAGGCTAACATTGACTTCGGTAGGTTTTATCTACCGAAGTAGGTGGTCGAAGTATTTTTTAAAGAGACAGTACTTCGATTATCGAATGGTCGAATAGTCGAACGATTTTTACTTCGAATCGTTCGAATCGTTCGAATTCGATCGAATTCGATCGAATTTAACCAATTCGATGGTCGAAGTACCCAAAAAATACTTCGAAATTCAAAGTTTTTTTAATTCGAATCCTTCACTCGAGCTTCATGAATCGGCCCCTTAACCTCCATGACAAGGCCAACATATTAAGGCCAAACAACAGACCTAGTATTAGTGGATTTCACAGTCCTTGTTGAGTTGATATAGATGAAGGCTCCTAGAAAGACTCTACCTGATGATCTTTAGATTGTTTAGTAAACATTATTACAATGGGGGACTAATAGGTTCAAAGGGTAAGCAAATTACAACATTCCCAGAGGAATAAGATGCTTTGAAAGTTAAGTGAAAACATTGGAAAGAATCACAAGCACAAAAATTGGACTTAGGAATAAGGGCCCAATACAATATGTTGCCTTCTTTGGCTTTGCACCCCCTTGATGCTAGAAATTAACTATTTCTGTAGTTTGGTAAACCTACAAATAAAGTATGCATTGATGAGCCTCTCAAACACTCTTCTTCTCTGTGGTTGGTTATCCCTCCATCTTCCAACATACCCCTCAATCTGGGGTTCCAGATCCTCATCAATATCTGGTGCAAGGTGATGCTGCACTGCAACATGGCAAAGACAATGCTGAGGTGTGAAACCTTCCAGGGGCAATAAAGCAGAGCACCCCTAGTGAGTGTTAGGCGTCCTAAGCGCAATTTCATCAACAACTTGGTAGGAGACATGCCTTCCCTTCCTTATTAGTTAATTGATTAACACACATCCAACCTCTAAGTCAATCGGGTGCCATTAATTACAATCCTTAGCAAAGTCACTTAATTAAAGTAAACAACAAGTCCCAAGATGCATATTGCATTTATTATAGCAATATTGTAGCAATACATGCACATCCCTTTAAAGGAATCTTTGAAACGGCTTTGTAGAAAATGGTGGCATCATGGACACTTCCAGGAAAGACAGATTTCACACTTATGATGCTCATGTGGGAATCGCACACCCCCCTGTACATTGTTGTAATGGGAATGCTTACAATGACGTTAGTGCTCCTGTTGATGGCGAGGTGCTGTGTGATCAATAGTTTAATGCAATCAATGGGAATTGTCCAATTTGGAAAAAGTCCAGCTTAAATGTTATCCACTCTGCCTGGGTTGAGGGTCAGAAAATGAGCATCAGGTGTAGGTCTTTATTGGTGAGCCAATGTTTCCCAGCATTCCATAGAGCCTTTAACCATTTACTGAACCCTAAGGACAGATAGTCTAAATCGAATGTTTGAATGATAAACATTCGAATATTCAAATTTTCAAAGTGGGACATTGAACTCGGTTGTCTGTATGAGTATGTGTCTGTTTGTGCATAGGGCAGGTAGCACCAGTAGCCAAAACTGTGGGAGCCTTAGAGATAGGTGGCTGTTTGGGAAACAGGGGGCTAGAAGCAGTGGGTGAGCTGCTGTGGGTGACTTTGTTTGTAGTTGGGTACCAGTTCCCAGTAGATTCCCAGCACATAGCACAGAGGAGGGAGGGGTGAGTCAGAGGTACAGTGAATTGCACTTGCCATGATGTGGTTGTAGGTCAGCGCTATATAATCCTGGGGCTGTAGTAAAAAGAGGTGGTACAGTCCAAATGTGGAATCATCTTTTTCATTTAAATGTGTGCCTATAAAATGGGGGGAAAGGGAGAAGCAGGATCTCAGATGAGCCTGTGAGCCCTCTAAGTCAGTGCAGTTGGCAGCAGCTCCAGAAGACATTGGTGCACGAGCTATACAGTCTTGCTGTATGTGGTGCACGTAATGGTTTTGGCGCATGCGCAATTGACCGACCAGCGCCATATTGATTGCGCAAGCAATAAGAAAATGTTGGCACAGAATAGAATTACATACACTTTTCTACAACGATGCGGAACAGGTCAAAGGAACAAATTTGGCAGAAATGAACTTTGCAATCAGGTACATCTTGGGCTGGACTGTCAATTTATGTGGGATATAAAAAAATACTTTCCTTGTCCTTTAAACCAGAAATGCATCTTTACTAGTGCCAGTGCGCTCTCTGCACTAGTATTCCTGCCTCCCCTCCTGACAGGTAAGCCAGCGAGGAGGGGCGGCAATGCAGGAGTCGCCTCAGGCTCCTTCATCAGAATCGGCGCTGGGTGCAGAAGAGTCGGGCCGGAGGAGGTGAGGACCATGTTACACTGCGTGGGGCCCCACACAGGCAAACTTGTGAAACAGGTGGCCCCCTGCTGCCCTGCTTCATGCTCACGGCGCTGATGCTGTTGCTGCTGGATTTTCAGTGCATCAGGAGAAGGGTCCTGCTGTCCTCCAGGGAGGAGAGCACGACCAAACAAGAAGACCTAAGCTGTGCGTCTCTCCTGCAATTCTGCCACACATAGAGCATCCCCTGAGGTGCAGATCCAGGGGGGGGGCAAGTGCCCCCCTTGCCCCTATGTGTGGATGACTGGGCTCCCTGCATCTAGCCAGATGTTTAGGATTGGTATTACTTTCCTGCCTGTGGTCCCTATAGTTTTATTATCTGAATTTGTCAGTATAAAATTATTTGAAACACTTTGGACCAGATTTAATTCATTGATTAAAAGGTTTATCATGTGAAAACTCATGGCCAAGATTCAATTTGAGATGCAATTCAATTCAGAAATACTCATCTCAAGGTTTATCATGTGAAAACTCTATTGATATCTATGGGAAAAAAACTGGTACTGAATTATCAGAAAAGATTTTTCTCCTCTAATTGAATCTTGTCCATGAGTTTTCACATGATAAACCATGAGATAACTTTTCTCACTGAATTGAATCTGGTCCTTTGTTTGGGACTATCTAATTATTGTTTGTCTTCTATATTATTTTTGAGGCATCCGGATGCTACCGTGGATTCGGGAACCAATGGTTCCAGTCCCAGTATGGTAAGGTTGTTATTTGCAAAGCAGGTTCACACAACACTGTCTAAATTGTGTTGGTGTTGAAATAAAGATTAACTATATTAACTATTTATTATTGAAATTCTGAGTGTGCAATTAAACAGGGTATTTTGCTACAAGTACGCTACAGTGTTGCAAACTGTTTCTTACATATTTCCTATGGATGTGTTCCTGTGTTGCGATTGTGATTATTGGTATGCAATGCATTTAACCCTTTTCTCACGAAAACAGATGGAATAAACCATAAAATAAACAAACTGACTTTTACTGCTTTTATTGAAGAATTAAGGCAATACATATTCAGCATCAGAAATAAACATGGCATAATGTGACTAGATCTTTTAAATGGATGATTTCAAGGATCGCTGTAAATATCATAAAATTATGCGTAAGAAGAAATAAACAGCTTTATACATTTGCCATTTATTTTACACACCCACTATTTTTCTGCCATAAATCATTTTATACCACTTGATAAACAGGTCCTTAGTGTCTGGAATAAGCCATAGTTGTGTTAGCTGGGAGCCATGAATTGAAATGATTTCCTATCGCACACAATAAAATGCTTTGTAAGAAATTCCAAAAGAGAATTTTATCAGAAATAAGTTTCCATTTTCAAGTTATAGTCCTGTGATTTGCAGTATAGGACCTGATATCCAGAATGCTAGGCACCTGGGGGGTTTTGGATCAGGGATCTTTCCATAATTTGGATCTCCATACCATAAGTGTACTAAAAAAGCATTTAAACATTAAATAACCCCAATAGGATTGTTTTGCCTTCAATGAGGATTATGGATATCTTATTTGGGATCAAGTACAAAGTACTGTCATGTTATTACAGAGAAAAAGAAAAACATTAAAAAATGATTATCTGATTAAAATGAAGTCTAGGGGAGATTGCTTTCCCATAATTCAGAGCTTTCTGGATAACATGTTTCATGATAACAGATCCCATAACTGTATTTCTATTAATATATATATATATATATATATATATATATATATATATATATATATATATATATATATATATATAAACACTTTGGTGTTTTCTCATGCATAAAAGCACGTTATCGCAAACATTTAAACCAATACAATCCAGAGACTGCGTGTATTTTCACCAGGGTAAGTGTTTAATAAAAAACCCTTTGCTTTTGGGTGAGAAATAAACACTGCACAAGTGAATTTGGGGCAAGTTGTATAGAGTACAAGAATGTTTATGAATAGTAAGGAAAGTTTAACAGACATTGGGCCAGATTCAATTCAGTGAGAAACAGTTATCTCATGGTTTATCACATGAAAACTCATGGATGAGATTCAATTAAAGGAGAAAAAATTTTTCTCAAAATTCACTTCTAGTTTTTTTTTCATAGACTTCAATAGAGTTTTTACATGATAAACAGTGAAATAATTGAATTGCATCTCAAATTGAATGCCGTCTATGAGTTTTCATGTGATAAACCTTTTTCTCATTGAATTGAATCTGGCCCATTATGTGAAACCGAAAAAGTGGGTCCTGCCAAAGCAGACAAGGTAATTCACTAAAATCCGAAGTTGCGCTCAGGAGGCGTAAGGTAGCAAAGTTGCTCTAGCGTTAATTCGTCAAGCTAAGCGAAATTGCACTAGCGAAGGCTAATTTGCACACAGTGCCAATTAGCCGTATATGCTGCAGCGCATACAGAACACTACACAAGCCCAGAGAAATTAAATAAAAGTTTATATAGGTGTTTTAATGCCCTACACATGTGCCCACAGTATATGTAAGGTGCCATATGTTAAAACAAAAAAAAAATCGCTCTTTTTCAGCCTATTTTTGGGACTTAGAATAAATTTCAACATTTTTGGGACTTTTTTTTTTTTTATCAACTCTATTGAACTTCGCCTGCTCTGACCTGGCTAAGTAAACTCGAAGGAGGTAATGTTCAGACTTCGCCAGAGTGCAACTTCGCCAGCTTTAGGGTGCAAAGTTGCACTGGCGAATTTTCGCCAGGGTCACTGATAGTAAATTTGCGAAGTGGCAAAATGACGTCACGCTGGTAAATTTTCCCCAGCGTTAGCCACTTTGCATTTTAGTAAATTTGCCCCTAAATCTTGTGTACCTAGTTTGCTTAAAAAAATCAATTATTTGCAGCAAGATGCATGATGTATTGGATGTAAATGTTCATAAAACAACATTCAGTGAACTCTGATCGGTACTACAATTGCCCTACTGAAACACTGAACACGTTTAATAAATCTTAAAATTATAAAAATACCAGTTGAAACTGCATAGAAACAAGAGAAACAGAAAAAAGATCATCCAAAAAGTATCTACATAGTTATTACTAGTTAATTCAGTCTTAATTTTCCCACATTTTAAGATAATGTAGAAGGTCACGGTTGCAACTATTTGATGATGTTGCCATGGAGACTGGGTACTATGAAATTACTGGTTCAAATTCTGGTTTAAATAGATAGGAGGCAGTTAACTTCTAATTAATATTGATCACAACTCTGTAAGTTGCTACTGATAACTGAAAAACTGATATGCTATAACTGAAAAACTGATATGCTATTACTAATGCTATTATTGTATGTCTCATTTGTAATGACATTATTCTAGAACTACAAAGGTATCAGACAAGACTTTTTATTAACATATCAAATACATTTAAAGATGGGAATCTTATGGAAGGAAAATTAATATTAAACAAGTAATCAAACTAACTAGGCTTTTTACATGGGCCTGCAATCATTTATTATAATAGTTATGTTGATCTGTACCATTGATGCCCACAACTGTGTTCATTTGTGTGCAACAAAAGGCTGGAAAGGTCAGTTTTGCAGGTTAATTTAAAATTCTCGAAGGCACATGTCATGTATCTATAAAACCTGTTAAGTGATGATTTAACTGCCATACACAGATAATACAACATTCAAGGCCTTTTTTTACAATTGATTGCCAAGTCTCTTATGGCAAAGAGATTAAATGAGTTTGAGCAAAACAGATCATAGATTAATGTGAATTTGTTTATTAACTGGTGTATTTTAAGAAGGGAACAAAAAAAGAACAAATAGGAAAATGAATGATTCGAAATCTTGAAAATGTTAGAGTGGCTAGAGGAGAAAAATGGTCTGAGTGAAGGCAGGGGAAGAATACCAAGGTACAAATAATGAAAAGAAAAATGAAAACTCAAAGAAGCTAGTTTATTATGTATCAGTTGAAGGCATTTCCAGCTCACTACTGAATCACAGGATGATTATTGTTTGCACATTAGTAGAGACTATAGAGTTCATTTACTAACACTGGAGCACAAGTGTAAATGCCAGCTAGTAGGTAACAGTCTACAGGAAGTTATAAAAGCAAAGCAAAGATTTGGCTGGTAACTCATTCTACAAGCAGTTATCATGGAAACTAAATGAACCTATACTGCAGAGGAGCAGTTGGATGAATCCTTAGATATGGTTCCCCTCCCATGATGGTCCTCCAAGCAAACTTTTTTTAGTCTAGGAACAAGCATTGCATACAACTCTGTTTACTGGACGCAATTTGCTGAAGCAATTAAATGGTAGATTTATTTTATGGCATTGTTAGATAGCCTGCAGGGGTGGATTATCATTAAGGCTTGGGAGGCTACGCCTCCCCAAACCAGCTTACAAAAAAAAGAAAGAAAAAGACAAACAAATCCTTTAACTAGTGATTTGCCAGGCACGAATTTGCGGTAAATTTCCTAGTTTTGTGCCAGCGAATAAATTCGCAAAACTGTGGAGAAAATTTGGGCGCACAGCAGAATTGTCATGTGTATAAAAATTGTTGCGCGTCAAAATTATTCAGATGCCCATTGAACATTAATGCATTTGGACTAAATAGATGCACGTATAAAAATTTCGTGGACATCAAAGTTGACGCGCATTAATCTTGCAACATTTTGGACTGGGGAAATAAAGCAACTTGCAGATCAGTTAGGCAACTTTCATTTAGACAATAGTTTTGAGTTGATGGTTGAACGCATGTCTTTTTTCAACCTCATCTACTATTATATTGTGCTACTTTTAAACTGTAAAAAGCCAGCTACTGTTACAAGAGGGCCAACATATACCTGTACTATGCTTTCTATATGTAAGATCTCCCTTAAATAAGATATTCAGAATATTGGTTTATTGTTAAACAACCCAAATATTAGTCCTGATTTCTAGTAAAGTGGATAAGAAAAACATTTTCTATAATTGTAACAATAAGAGAATGCTATGCATATTGTTTTCAGAATAGTCTGGGCTTTGTCCCTGAGTTAATGAGTCTGATGAAATCTGGAAACTCTGTAAATGTGTCACTGCTTGAGTCTTGAAGATGTGTACACAAAGAGGTAACAAGTATTAGTGACTAATAAATACAGGGCAACCATGGTTGCCAGCAGCACTTTTCTGGTTTGTGATAGTAGTGATTGCCAGAGGATGGATGAATATGGTGCATGAGTTGGCAAGAGCATGCAGGACAGGGTGATGATAATTTGCAGAGGCAAAGGATAATTAATGTAGGCCAAGACATCACACCATAATGGATGATAAATCATTTCTCGAGCATTAATGAGGATTCAGTGTAGTTTAGAAGTGGCTGGGACATTCATTCAAACTGACCACCATATGTCAAGTTAGTTCCTATAAATAGTTTATGGTTCATTTGGAATTCTTCTGAATTGATTCTGTATTACATATGTTCATGTAACAGGCACATTTTTAACTAAAAAAAATAACTATGTACCAAGAACTCTGCAGAACAACAAAACTCTAGATTCCTTATGATAATTATTTCATGTGTAAAGCACCAACATTTACTTGGTACAATAAATTGCACTTCACATTTCCCATCTGACCTGGAAATGTTTGTGAACACATAACCGATGTCACCTACAGTCAATGTTTTGGGGAATGTGCTACTGATCATTCTAGATACATTGCAAGCAGTAACTGACACTTAAGCTTTAGCTGCAATATATTAATAAATGTATTTGGTCTGTTATTTTGCCCATAGCTTCCCATGCCATACTGATATGTTTCTTTAAATGGTAGTATGGTTCTTTGTATGGTTCTTTGTAGTAAAGGCACAACAATCCATTATCAATTTTCTGTAGACTAATTATGTGTGTAGTAGGCTTTTTATTCTTAATACCCTTTAAATTTACTGTGATAACCTGCTTGGAGTTGAACCAGGCTGTTGCTGCGCTGTCTGCATTATCATTGCTCTATGCAAGCAGGTAGCTAAGGCCCTGGTTCACTCCTATGGTTGTGCTTGGTAATTGCTAGTTGTTATGTGAGCATGGCTTGTTTCACCTGTTGCCAATCTGGCCACAGGTGATTTGTGTAAGACATTAGACTTTTGGCTTTAAAACCCCCTACTCTGCTCTGACTCATGGCCCAGTATAGGTCTGTGTTCCATAGTTCCTGGGTGCGCTTCTAAGTTCCAGTATTCACTTTTAATCCTTGCCTGTTCCTGACTTTGCTTTCCTGCTGCCTGAACTGACCCCTGCCTGTGACCTCGACTATGCTTCAGCTTCCTGATTTGATACCGTATTGTCTGTTTGGTATTGACCCGGCCTGTCCCTTTACCATGCTCTTTGTCCCCGTCCTTCTTGTATACGTTACGGTTCCATTGCCTCCCAGAGCTTCCCCCTTGGTCCTCTCACATTAAGTCCTGGCAGGGGACCTTGGGGTTTGCTCTGGGTTTTGGGATACCATACGTTACATTTACTGGACTAGATTCGATTTTGCAATAAAATGATTTAATGCTTAAGCCACTCCAAAGAAATCCAATAGCAGTACCATGCTCATTGAGACTGATTATTATTCTTTGGGGGAATCTTCCAGGAGATACTGACATTTTGGGGTCCCACATCTCTAAGTATGTAGTTGTATTTGTTCCTATAGGTCATGGCTAATGATGAAATACCAGGAATGCATTTATTGGTTATAGTGAGCACATAATGTTCAATAATTACTCATTTTATATTGAAGGACCTTTCCCATTCTTGACACTGTACCTTAACCATTGACCCTGTAGATTTGTTCATAGATGCTCATATTTAAGGTAAGGTATGAAACATGCAGAAGATCCCAGAATAAAATCCCAACAAATCCTAATAATATCCTACTATAAAGATCTAGCTGTAAACCTTTTGAGGGGTAACATCAGCTGTAGGGTGAATGCAAGTTAATTGAAGTCTGTTTGAATGTCATCATCCTTGCTGTTTCTGTGTTTAAAATACTTACCTTTTGAATAGGCAAGGTCAAGTCTTTAGAAATATATATACGTTAGCTTCACTATTATTATCAGAATATTATATTAGTGTAGCAGTTTTGAATATGCGTATCTTGTCGGCGCTAAAATAAATGATGATTTGCTAAATGAATTCAATATAAAGAATTACTTTAGGACCATTATACAGCCTGGTGTTTGTAGCATGATATAATATGTTAGAATAATTTATTCCTTCTGTAGCTTTTGGATGTTTTCTGAGGACAAAATGTAATATTCTAATAGGTCAAAGAAGACATTAACAGCATTTGATATTCAGCCTGACAGCACTACAGTCCTTATCAGCCTACTGGCATTTTGCAGGAAATAAGCTAAGAAAACCTCAGAATGCATGCGTGGATAAGATATGCTACCTTCTTCAGTTGAACGGGAATCTATTACAAAGAAAGTACAAATGGCTAAGGCAATAAAAATCCAACAGAAATTTATACAAATATAAAACAAATAATCTTCTAATGAAACATGAAAACCTGGTTTGCATTAATTTCTTATTTAATATGTTTAGTTCTATATTCTCATACTACATACTATACAGTATATAAAAATGTTTTTTAAAGAAAAATATTTTTACTGGTTTTTGGGGAGCAACATGTTGCTCACGAGCTACTGGTTGGGGATCACTGACCTACACTGATAAAAATTGAAATAAAAAGTAAGCAAAAGTATGTTCTTTGTAAAAAAATTATTTGTTGTATTTTATATAGTTTTGTGGGGAGCGGTTAACTTATTTATGTGTGGGTCTTCACTCAAATCAAAGGAAGATGCTGTGACACCCAGTATAACTTCCAACGGGTACATGCCTGTGTTTTATTCACAGCAGGATTTACCACAAGACAGTGCACATTTCAACTTCACACAATGGACCAGATTCAATTCAGTGAGAAAAAGGTTCATCACATGAAAAGTCATGGATGAGATTCAATTTCAGATGCAATTCAATTCATTAAAACGTATCTCACAGTTTATCATGTGAAAACTCAATTGAAGTCTTAGGAGAATTAGGAGAAAAAAATTTTTATCCACAAATTGAATCTTGTCCAAGAGTTTTCACATGATAAACCATGAGATAACTTTTTCTCTTTGAATTGAATCTGGCCCAATGTATGAAAACAATCGAACATGAACATAACAAAAAAATGAATAACTTGAAACCAGACCACAATGGAACACTGACAACTATTAGGGCAACTATTAGGACAATTCAATCAAATATTTCACTCACAGGGCCAGATTCAATTCAGTGAGAAAATTGTTTATCATGTGATAAGTCATGGAAGAGATTCAATTTGACATACAATTCAATTCAGAAAAACTTAGCTCACTGTTTATCAAGTGAAAATACTTTTGAAGTCTATGGAAAAAAAACTGGAACTGAATTTTGAGAAAAGTTTTTTCTCCTTGAATTAAATATTCTCCATGACTTTTCACGTGATAAACCATAAGATAACTTTTTGTCACTGAATTGAATCTGGCCCACAGTCTTTTTGATGTTTCTCCTTTGCTCTCCCAGTTGCACCAGCTTGCAGTCAATTCCTGGAAAGAGCTCACTCCATAAACCCCTTCTTTTCACAGATGAACTACCTCATAGAACATTCTGGGAGATAAACACCTCTTTCTAGTTACTGACCAACAATATATAAAGTAAAAAAACAATATATCCATACAACTAAAATAAAAAAAATTCTGTTACATTTTTATATGTGTTTTTTTATCATAAGTTCCATGAATAGATAAGTGCAAATGAAATACAATTTTCTTTACGTCCCCCAGGCAGCACACACACTTGGGAAAAGCTCTGATCCAATCCCCTGGTAGGACAGAAAAAGGTACAACCAATAAATAACCCTATATTAGACCCCCCCCCCTCCTGGCTCCCAGCAGTGTTTTTTTCTGTCCTGTTCCAGTAGGAAGAAGTAATGGGACCTGTGGTCGGAAGAGCCAGACTAAGTACTGGTCTGAAGGCCGTATGGGAAACCATCTGAGGATGGGTTTCTCAGGGGGATTGGAGCTGTCCCTTAGGCATACCTGGCATGCGAGTGCGGTCCCTGTATCCCCTGTGGGGTAGAGTTGACCAGCTGACGTTCCTGATCCAGCTTGCCAGTTTCTCTGCGTCCTCACAGTGCATTGCCTCGTGGGTGGACGCGCACTGATGACGTCATCAGCAGTAGCAAGGTAGCGATTCAGCTTCAAGGAAAGAAACTGGGTTGGTGAGTTTTTATTGGTTTTAGGGGTCATTAGCAACCTGCCTGTAGGTATTTTATCCCCATGGTGAAGCGAATTATTGGCTGCTGATTCCTGTCTGTTCCTGTGTTCCAAGCTGCCAGGCTGCAGACTCGTTCTGGTCTGGAGACGAGCTATTCATTCGGAAACCCAGGAGTGCGCTGCCTCTACACTACAAATTTGCAGACTCGTGTAGGCTGCATAAGGTACTAATAGTAGTCTATTGCCAGCCAGTTCTCTTTAAGTATGACATGTAATTACATATACTGTCA
This sequence comes from Xenopus laevis, assembly GCF_017654675.1. Lineage (NCBI taxonomy): Eukaryota > Metazoa > Chordata > Amphibia > Anura > Pipidae > Xenopus > Xenopus laevis. The sequence continues at coordinate 133,949,586 of NC_054371.1, forward strand.
CCCTTTTTCTAGATGTCTGATACACTTAGATTGGGGAAAAGAAAGAGAAAGTCAAAGCACAATATATGTGCTCAATGTGAACAGCCATTGCCGGAAAATTATAAACGCTCAAAATGTGAAGCCTGTTTAAACCCAACTAAAGATCCTGTTTCAAAACAAGAATTTCTTATATGGTTTAAAAAGTTCCTTTCTGACATGATGACAGAAATAAAATTTTCATCACCAGTTACTTCTATGGCCGCTACTGAACAATTGCAAACATCAGATACTGATTCAGAATCCAGTAAATCCGATGAATTAGATTCCTCCTCATCTTCATCCACTAAAAATAAAAAAGATGAATTGTTTCTTTTTCCAGTGGAAAAAGTTTCTAAATTGATAAAGGAGGTTAGAAAAGTAGTAGGTCAAAAAGATCCGGTTGCTTCTCCTTCTTCTGAAAAACTTCAACTTCCTTTCTTTGCAGAAAAGAAGTCTGTTTCATTTCCTATGCATGACTCTGTCAAAAAGTTATTAGAACAGGAGTGGCAAAGTCCGGGGATAAAGGACCAGATGGAACAAAGGGCTGAATGTTCTTTTAGAAGAACTTATGTGACGGGATCTAGTACATGTAAACCCGCTATTGCAGCTATTTCAGTATCAAGGTCATTAAAATTCTGGCTTAATTCTCTTGAGGAGAGGAGATCGATGCGGGGACTTCAAGAGATGATATTCTTGATATGTTATATCCTATTAAGATGCCATTGGATTTCCTCTGTTATATGGCGGTTGATGTCTTAAAGCTGGGAGCAAGGACTATGGCGATATCTACAGCAGGTAGAAGAGCCCTTTGGCTTAAAGCATGGGCAGCGGATTCTGCTTCTAAGAACAGTTTTATATCCATGCCATTTGAACCTGGTAGACTGTTTGGCAGTCCATTGGATAAATTGTTGGAAAACTTAGTGGCAGGGAAAGGAAAAAACCTACCACAAGATAAACCTCAAAGTCAAAAAAGGCATTTTTTTCGCTCCTCCTCAAGAAAATCTCCTTCCAATTTATCTTCTTTCAGAAGACCCTTCAGAGATGGAGACAGGAGTAGAGACACTGGACTCAGAAATAGATTCTTTAGGTCTAGGAATGTGACTTCTCCCAGAAGAAAGACAACAGTCAAGGGAAGGGGGCAGGTTTCTAACGCCAGAAGTCAAGAAGAAGTAAGCACAAGACTCGCTTATTTTCTTCTGGAATGGGAAAGGACCACATCATACTCTTGGGTGCTTTCAATAATAAGGGAAGGCTATTATATAGTTTTCCATTTTCCTCCAAAACCAAGATTTTGTGTCAATACACAAAAAGGAATGCCGCAAAACAGGAAGCCTTAGAATGGGCCATAACAGATTTTATCTCTATGAAGGTGTTGGAGCCAGTGCCCCCCACAGAAATTTGAGAAGGCATTTACTCGCATATTTTTTCTGGTGCCAAAACCAGGAGGGAAGTTCAGACTAGTGATAGATCTAAAATATCTCAATCAATATATAAAGAAGTTGAAATTCAGAATGGAAACAATCAGCTATCAACATTCTTCAGGAGAAAGACGTCATGATCTCTATAGATGCATATCTCCACATTCCCATTTATCCATCTAGCAGGAAATTCCTTTGATTGCAGTATATCTGAATTCAGTACTACTTCATCTTCAGTTCAAAGTGCTTCCCTTCGGAATTACTTCAGCTCCAAGAGTGTTCACAAAAGTGGTAGTAGTGTTGGCTGCCGCTCTCAGAAGACAAGGAGTATACGTAGTTCTTTATCTAGACAATTGGCTCGTGAAAGCGGCTTCCAAAAAATAACTTCTTCTTCCTCGGGATCTGGCATTGAAACTCTTAAGAGATTTTGGTTGGATTATAAACGATGCAAAATCAAACTTGCAACCGACCACCTTGACAAAGTTTATAGGTCTTTTAATAGATACCATCAGAATGAATCGATAGAGTCCGTTCCATTCGCGAAGGCACATATTCATTCCCTTCAACAAGAAATGCTTTGGAGATGGGATCATTCAATATTCTCTCTGGACAAGACCTTCAGAGTTTCTGTCAACTTGAAGAAGGAGTTGATCTGGTGGTGAAACACCAGGAACTTGTCTCAGGAGAAATCCTTCAGGAATCAGAAGTTTGTGTCGGTAACAACAGATGCATTTGCCTCAGGGTGAGGTGCTCATCTGGGTAACCGCATGATACAGGAGAGGTGGTCACCATTGGAGAAAACTTGTTCATCAAATTTCAAGGAACTAAAAGCAGTCAGATTAGCACTGATGAGGTTCAGGCGGCAGATCAAGAACAGGCATGTGTTAATACACTCAGACAATCAGGTAACGGTGTCTTACCTCAACAGACAAGGGAGTACCAGGATACCTCTCTTAATGAAGGAGTGCCGGAAGATTATGAATTGGGCAGAGTGGAATCTGCAGTTTTTCTCAGCAGGGTGTCCATGAGTCAAGGGGAATGGGAACTCAACAATCAAGTCTTTTGTCAATTGGTGGAGAAATGGAAATTGCCCCAGATAGGTTTGATGGCATTGAGAATGAACAGGAAACTTCCTCACTTTTGTTCATTGAGAATGTCAGACAATCCAACATATGTGGACACGATGTCGATTCCATGGTCATTCAATCTGGCTTACATTTTTCCTCCATTGCCCATGATCCAGAGAGTTCTGCAGAAGATCAAGCAGGATCGGTCCTCGATAATTTTGATTGCTCCCTTTTGGCCCAGGAGAATTTGGTTCTTATCCAAGGGAGAGTTCTGGAAGATTCCATGGAAGGAGGATCTTCTCTTACAAGCGCAGATAAAACATCCAGATCCATTCAGATGGAATCTAACAGCATGGAGATTGAGAGGGAATTATTGACGGATCAAGGCCTTTCTCAGGTAGATACTTTAGTTCTTTCCAGAAAACCCTCTACAACCTGGGTGTATAGGAGAGTTTGGAAGGTATTTTCCTTGTGGTGTTCAAAGAATAATTTTTTGGTCAAAAGCTGTCCTATTTCAGGAATTTTTCAATTTCTAGAAGACGGTTTTTCAAAAGGTCTGAAGCCTAATACGCTAAAGGTTCAAGTTTCAGCAATTTCATATTTTCTAGCTAAAAATGTGGCCTTGGATCCTCTGGTCAAGCGTTTTTTGAAAGCAGTCTCTAGGATTAGACCAAGGGTCCATTCTGTAGTGCCTCCATGTGATTTAAATTTAGTTTTGTCTGTTTTATCTGAAAGCCCATTTGAACCTTTACAGTCAGCATCATTAAAACACTTGGAAAACTGCCTTTCATGTCGCCATCACATCCGCAAGGAGAATTGGAGAGTTGCAAGCGTTAGCAGCAGTTCCTCCTTACACTACTTTTTTTCAAGACAAGGTCGTACTAATGACTCTGCCATATTTTACTCCAAAGGTCGCTTCTTCATCAAACATGAATTCTCAAATAATTTTACCGGCCTTCTGTCAGCAGCCAGAGAATTCTCAACAGAAGAAGCTTGATACCCTGGATGTACACAGATGTCTGTCAGAATATATTGACAAGACAAAACCATTTCGATCCATAGACCATTTATTTGCGTTATTTGTGCAAAGGAAAAAAGGAGAAAAAGCGGCAAAGTCCACTATTGCCACATGGATGAAGAGTACGATATCATTAGCATACTGTGCATCGGGGAAAGAACCTTCGTCTCAGTTAAGGTCCCATTCTACCACTCAGGCAGAAAAATCATCTGTAAATGTGAATGAGATTTGCAGAGCAGCATCCTGGAGTAATGTTCATGCATTTGTCAAGCATTATAGATTGGATGTTGCAGCCTCTCAAGATGCTGCCTTCTGCAGCAGAATATTAGAAGCAGCTCTATAATCATATTTGATGTCTCCCACCCAGAATAGCTTGCTAAATCCCAAGTGTGTGTGCTGCCTGGAGGACGTAAAGAAAACGGAAAATTTGTCTTACCTGAAATTTTCTTTTTCTTGAGTCCGTAAGGCAGCACAATTATCCCTCCCTATTAAAAGAAATAATGCATCAAATTGTGTTGTGTAGTTCTTCCTAGTATGAAGCTTTAAAATTGACACTGCTGGGAGCCAGGAGGGGGGGGGGGGTCTAATATAGGGTTGTTTATTGGTTGTACTTTTTTTCTGTCCTACCAGGGGATTGGATCAGAGCTTTTCCCAAGTGTGTGTGCTGACTTACGGACTCAAGAAAAAGAAAATTTCAGATAAGGCAAATTCACTAAAGCGCGAAGTGGCTAACGCTAGTACTTTGACGATTTACTAATGGGCGCTGGCGTAAATTCACTAGCGAAGTGGACCTACTCTAGCGCTACTGCGCACCATTACGCCAGGTGAAGTTGCGCTATGGCGAAGGGACGTAACTACGCTAATTCACTAACTTGCAGATTTTCATGAACGTTAACTCTTGCACCAGACTTGCCTTCGCCAACTGAGACCAGGCGATAGAGTAGATAGGGCTTGCTTCAAAAAAAGTTTACATTTTTTCTAAGTCGTAAAAAAACGCTGGCGTCTTTTCCTTTTTAACGGTGATAGGCTGAAAAAGATCGTACATTTTTTTGGGGTGCCCTCCTTCCCTCCTACATATGGCACCTAAACTATACAGTGGGCACATGTATAAGGCAAAATAACAACTCTATTTTATGAAGCTTTCCCAGCTTGTGTAGTGTAATGTATTTGGTGCTACACATACGTCCATTGTAATTTAACTTGGCACCGTATGCAAATTAGGCATCGCTAGCATAACTTCGCTTTGCTTGACGAATTAATGCTAGCGCAACTTCGCTACCGTTCGCCTCCCTGAGCGCAACTTCGCATTTTAGTGAATTTGCTAGCGCTGGCGAAACTACGCCTGGCGAAGTGCAGCGGAGTGTGGCGAAGCTATCGCCGGCGCAACTTCGGATCTTAGTGAATTTGCCCCTTAGACTTATAACAACAAATTAAGTTTCCCAGTTTTTTCAAAAGTAATTAAATGAATTGTCGTAGTTGCTTGCCCAGCCAGTATCTACAAATCTCCTTTAATCTATGCAGGCAACCACTCACACTTTATGACAATTAAGAAGGGATCCCTTTTCCACCTAATTTTTCCACAGATAAATAGCTAAGGGGCTGATCTAGTTTACTACAATATTCGTTCTGGCATAGAAAACAGACCCTCTACTCTGCTCCTACAGACAGCAGAAATTACATATTCTAAACAAGCCATATGAAGTGATTATTATGCACCAGGCTTACAATGAATCAAAGAAAGATCTGCCAGTTGTAAAAGGGACATCTGCCATTGACTTCTACATGATTTTGACAGATTTTAGCTAAAGTATTTTCAGGTTCGGAATTGTCGCAGTTTTGTCGCATAGCCTGACCTGAAAAAGTCATGGTGTAATAAATCAACCCCATAGACTCAAGTTTAAAAGCTTTTTTTAACATCTATATGCAAAGCAATGTCTAGTTCAGCATTTACAATCTTTACAAGAGACTCTAGTTTAGATCTTGGTACTTAGTATTCAGCATCTGAACACTGATAGGGAATAGGGAATAGGGAATAATATTCTGTGTCAGATTTGATTGTGCTACTGCATTGTTTACATTGTGGCAATTCATTACATTTCTGTCTTACCAGTGAGCTACAGTCACAGAGACTATAAGAACCCTTTTTCTTTTGCAGCTTACCCAATTACTCTACTAAAATAATTTGCGATAAATACTGGATGCCAGAGGATTGAAGAACATTATTTAATGGAGATAGTAAAATATTTGAGCGATCTGTCTCTGTTCTAGTCTTCTTTAGTACTACTGTTCCCATTATTATGTGAATTATTAGTGTTAACATCCTTTTGGGTTAATCACAAACACCAAACATTTTACTTCTTATGAGACAGCAGAGTCCCATTGATAGACACCACAATTTCTGTGGAAACAGTATATTCTGATATACAGTACATACATTTGGGGGTTTGCAGAGTTTTTTGTTATGCTAAGAGAATGTCAACCTGATTTCCTGTGCTTTTCTAAAAGCTGGTATTGTGCATGTTAAAACTACACATCTGTGGCTCCTTTATAGGTCACACAATAAGTCAAATGACTGCAGTATTACATGTGAATTTAATGCTGGAAGGCTCAGCAATTACATGTAAGACCATCTCAGGAGGGACTGTGGCTTACTTTTTATGGCAAAAAGGTTGTGACAATACTTCTCCTTTAGAAGATTAAACACAATAGTGTTCTCCCTTTGAGCAGTTATCTTTCCAGTAATAGTAGCATGCCTGAAAGTGTTTAAGAGCAGGCCTCATAGCAATTCTGCTTCCCTCGGGTTGATATTTAAATGTTTTAGATCTGCATCTGAAAGAAAGAAGAAGTAGAATGCTGATCCATGTAGAAAAAGGTTGATTTCTATCAGGTAAAATTAAAGCTTCAATTGGCATTTTGGAATCTTCTGTCGCATCAGGAAATTACATTTGCGAAGAGCTGGACATACTACACTTTTGTCTTTGTAAAAATTAGACTTAGATATTATGATAATCACCAAAAGCAGAGAAATATACAGCTGGTTAAGCATCATTATGTGGCTAATTTGTTAAAGAAATGCAATGCTCAAAGTGCAAAAAGTGGTTCAAGTTGAAATGTTATTTTACCCAAGATTTACTGAATTGCATCTAGCTCCATGAGACAGTTTGTCTGTAGTTTGTCTAATTGAATCTGGCTGTGGTTTCATACCCATAGCAAAGAATTACCATTAGTGATAATGAGAACATAGGGGCAAATTCCCTAAGCGGCGATAATTCTCTAGCGTCCACTTCGCCTACATCGCAACACTTCGCCAGGCGTAATTTCACCCAGACACCGCTAATTCCCTAAAATGCGAAGTTGCGTCCAGGGCGCCAAATGCTGGCGAGGTTGCACTAGCGTTAATTCAGCAAGCAGAGCAAAGTTGCGCTGGCGTTGGCTAATTTGCAAACGGTGGGAAGTTAAATTTAAATGGACGTATAGGTTGCATCAAATACATTACATTACACAAGCCCAGGGAACCTTAATAAAATAAAATAGAGTTGTTATATTGCCCTACACATGAGCCCTCTGTATAGTTTATGTGCCATATGTTAGGAAATGTAGGGGGGAAGCCGGTTACCAAAAAATTTTTTTTGTTCTTTTGCAGCCTATCACCCTGAAAAAACAAAAAGACGCCAGCGTTTTTTTTAAAAAATGTTCAACTAAATTTTCAGGAAGTCCTATCCACTCTATTGCACTTCGTCTGGTCTGAGGTGGTGAAGGCAAGTCTGGTGCAAGAGGTAACCGTTCATTAAAATCCGCATCTTACTGAATTTGCAAAGTTACGTCCCTTCACCAGAGCAAAAATTTGCCTGGCGTTAGAGTGCAAATGATCGCTAGCATGTGTCTGTTTCTCTAGCGAAGTTATGCCTGCACCCGTTAGGGAATTGGCAAAGTACCGAAATGACGTCACGCTGACAAATTAACGCTAGCGTTAGCCACTTTGCCTTTAGGGAATCTGCCCCATAGAACCAGTGGCTCGTGATCACCATATTGCTTTCTGTCCCTTGGATGTTGCTCAACATGGCCTTAAAGCAGTTAGTATTTTTGAATTCCTAACTTGAATTCAAGTTTTAGTTGCATAAAAACCTGTAGCCCGGCATTCCGAATAAAGGCTACGAATAATCCACATCCACAGTCCCTATTTGGCACCCCCCAGAATTTTTAGCATGCTTATGTTGCTCTTCTAATTTTTTTACATTTGAATGTGGCTCACTAGTAAAAAAACATTGGGAACCAAGCAACAAAAACATCTTCTTGTGAACAATATCCCAGTGTACTTAACTCCTACACTAAAGGAAGAGTCACAAACTGATTGAAAGCCTCAGATTTGTAGGTGATGATTTTTATAATTTCTTCTGTAAATTACATAAATGTTTGCAGCATTCATAGACGGACTTCATTGACTTGGTACCCCATTCTCCTGCAGTACCTCCCAAAACACCTGGCATGGTACATGATTATGTGCATGGTATGCGATTACATGCCATTGCCATGTCCAGCTGATTATTGTGATCCCCCTATACTGTAGCTGGAGCATACACTCTGGTCCCACTTAAAGACAAGGACCATAATATTAGTTTAATTATGCAGTGGCACCCTTTCTTGAGTGGTCACATTTTTGATATTCCTATCTGCCATGTTTTAATTGCTTTTGACATTTTCAACATGTTGGTACTTCTCCACTGAATCTGATGAGTCCCTTGCAATCATTGCCATGGCCACCTTCTTCAATTTGACAGCTTTCCTCGTGTTTGGTTTTTTTATTGGTGTGCCCAAGGGTTATTGCGGCAAGCACTTACTGACCACAACTTTAAGGAGTCATATCCACTACGGAGGCCTTAAACATGATCCATTCCGGCTAAATGTCTCTAACCTCACTGAGGCGATAAACAGTACTTCCTGTCAAAAAAAGGTGCACAACTCTCAGGTGCAAGTTAAACCTCACAGATTGGTGAGGTTTATTGTATCTGCTATCCCATTGATTTTCATTTTCTAAATGTTTGTTTTATTTTTCATTTTTATTTATATTATCAGTTCTTCTCATCTTCTGTATAGTGAACTTCATCAAGCACTGAATTTCTCTTTCTCACATTATAAATTTATAATATGATACTGTTTGTTATAAAGGTATAGAGCCATGGATTTATGGAGTAATTGGGGGAATATAATATTGGTAGCCAACGCAAAAATCCTTTGCAAATCATTAGCAATGCAAATTAATGAATTAGAGAGGGTCCAGAGAAAGGCAATGATAAGGGCACTGTACAATAACCTCTCTAATGCTTTATTTACCAGCAAGTCTTTCCAGCTGACACAAGGTCACCCATTCTAATTAGAAGAAAGGAGGTTCTGTCTAAATATTCGGAAAGGGTTTTTTTTTACAGTGAGAGCTGTGAACATGCGGAGTTCTCTCCCTGAATCAGTCGTACTGGCTGATACATTAGATATCTTAAAGAAGGGATTGGATGTTTGCTTCAAAGTTTACACCACCTTCTTAAAGGTTCACAACGCTCAATTAAGATTTGCAATGCAATAAAAGTCTAATGAAGTATATTACATTGCAACATGCAAATTTTTATTAGCAAATTTGTTTTCTTTGTGAATTTTACTACATTTCCCCCATAGAGTTTAAAAACAAAATTGCATTAATCCAAAATTAGTTCTAAACATTATACATAAACAAAGAATATAACGTTCCTGCTAGGTGACATGATTATCATATAGAAAACTGTCTGATAATGTTTTATTTTAAAAATAATGCCAAGGCAGAATGCATTACAAGCAACTGAAAATTATACTATTAGAGAGATAGATCTAATGAAATTACTTAATAGTGCTTCAGAATGCTAAATGCAAAATAATTAATTTTAGCAGTTTTATTTCCAAAACATAATACGCTTCTGTGTTATCAAATAAAATGCACGTCTATTGTAATGAAAACAACAATATATGGTATATGAACTGCAGATTAAACAAGCATGCCAGGGAGGATTAGCAAATCTCATAATTAAAAAAAATATGTTAGAGCTTGCTTATTAAAGAGTTCAAAGTACACACACGTCTCACACACACAGTATAACCAGGCATAATTCTGTGGCATATGCTGGAGGTATAACAATTGCACCACTTGACTTTTCCTCCCACTTATTCATCTACTTATAAGGATGTGGTATGACTGTCTGTAGGTAGACCAGCTCAAATGGGGCTTTGTTCTACCCCTATGTAATACCCAAATTCACTGCATGTCTATCACATTTACATTTTGGATTTATGTCACCCACATTATGGTGTCAAGGCAAAAGTATACATATCACCTGGAAGATCCTCCTGCATCTCAAACGTATATAGTTCTTATATGTAGTGACATCTACCAGATTGTAGTGGGCAGGGCCTGGGGTAGGGTTCAATCCCTTAGAGCAGTGCTGTCCAACTGGTGGCCTGCATGCGGCCCATAATCCCCCCCCTTGTGTGGCCCGACACATAAAATCTGCCTGCTGTGACTGCTTACTTTATCTAAGATTCAAAAGGCATCAGTACAGGCCCCAGCACTGTTAGACAGTAAACTCTTGCATTCACAAAATCTCCATTGCATTGTTCACACCTGTAACACCTCTATTGTTCACACCCCTAAAGCCCTGTCCTGTTCACACTTCATACCCAGACTGAAAGTGCCCACATTGTTCACCTGTTCACACTTCAGACAAACTGCTGGAGGGGCACTAGTATTGTGTCACTGTATGTAGCACAGTATGGACTGTTCATCTTAGTGTGGTCCTCATAGGTTTTGCTGTCTCCTGCTTTATTCTGCCTGCTCTATGCTCCTTGTGTGTGCCATACTCTGCCTGTATTTCATTATTCAATCCTGATCCCTTATAAACCTGCCCCTGACCTTTGCTTGGGGCTTGGTCAAGCTGTTGCTGTGATTATGCTCCTGGTTCTTGTGATCTAGTACCCAAGTCCTCATGACCCCCTTCTGGTTCCTTGTTCCTGATTCCTAGCCCTGTTCCAGTTTTCTGCCTTGTTCCTGTACCCCTGTGTCAATCCTAGCCCTTCTCTTGGATTCCCCGGTTCTAACTCCTGTCTTGTTCCTCGACTTCGCTTGTCTGCTGCTGCCAGCCATGACTCTTTGGCCTGATCCTGGATTGTGTCTCTGCCTGCTGATTTTTGCTATTAAAGTTTGTATTGTACTTGTGAGCACTGTTACTTGTATCACTTCTCTTAGTTATTAAAGTTCCCTTTCACTGTTTATCATGGCTTTTTACCTCTGTACTGCTATATATAGTTACAACCCGGGCTACCCAGTCTTAAGGCTCCCAACTTCCTGGTACTCCACAGCATCTCCCCGGGGAAGATGTGACAGAATGACCAAGCCATACAAAGGGCAGCCTGCTTGTAATTCCTTCATGTCTTGTCTGGCCAACTACTCTTAAGAATTACAAAGGTGAGGAAGATTCTTTTCTGATTTTCTACTATCATGAAAACATTTTCGTTCTGACCCATTTTTCAAACAAGCCCCTGATTCTTTTAAGAGTAGACTTATTGCTCAATATCTCTTACAGGGAGATGCTAGTAAATGGGCTGAATGGTGCATTGCAGTAAAACCCCACTTTTTGGAGGATCCCTGTGCTTTTTCTTTCACTGGGGATATATTGCCAGTTTCCTCTGATTTCTGTTTTTCCTCAAGTATTGTACTGCTGTGGCTTCTGGTTCTGTAAAGCCCTTCCAGCTAACCCCTTCAGTCCCAAGGTACTCACAGCTTTTCATGCTTAAAATACTCAACACCCACCAGCCTGCGGTTCCATCTTTTTATATGATTATCATGAAACGGAATTAGACTGGGAGGATGAGACTAATGTGAATGATGATTTAGAATTTTCTAATAAATGGGAAGTTCTAGGCTTGGTACTCCACATCGTCTCCCTGGTTAAGACATGACCCTCCATTTTTATAGCGATACGTCAGATGCAGAAACCATATAATTGATAAAAATATGATTTATTATTATGTTTTGTCACCAAACATATCAAAAGCTGAAATAGAGCTTGCCACACTTCATCAAAGTGGATTCCTACAGTCTCTATTTAAGTGTATGGGGTTTTAAGAGGCATATCTATCAAAGAGTGATCCCATACTTTCACATTTTGATAAATTTGTGACATACAAGCAAATGGAAAATGGAGGAGTTTCACTGGCGGACTGTGACAAACTCAGGTTTGCACAGTCTGCACCAGTTTCTGCTTGCACCGCATATGGGAACTGTAGCACAAAAGTTGTGCCTATTTCATTAAGGAGATACGCTTTGCCTTGAAGTTGATGAGGTCATTCTAGAGCATCCATAATTCATTTTATACATGATTCAACTGGCGAAAGTGAGAGCATTTAAAGGTCCAATATGCAAAGGAAGCGTACTAACATTTCAAGTGAGGTATAAAGAAAAAGCTCCATTGTGCTAGAACAAACTTTTACCTTCTGCTTTCCATATAATTTAAAGCTAATTTGATGGGTGCACTTGGTGGTTGTAAATGAGCCCTATACTTGGATGGATATGTTCATTCTTGGATAGAGGGACAAGAAATTTAAATGTAATACAACTCTTGGCCAGAATAATAACCTGATTTGAATATACAATGTTGTATTAGAAGACTCTCTCCTCTAACATCACTAAGGTATCTGTGCTGCTAAAAGAATGTAAAGTCTAAACCACATAGAAAGTCTTCAACAGAAACAATCGGGTGCTAGACCATATTAATAAGTACATTTCTATATAAATATGTTCTTTATATATGATACACTTTTTTTTCCCAAAAATTATATGTCATATTTGTTTCAATATTCTGGGTATAAAATTAACTTTTTTTTTTAACAATTCTCAACTGAAAAGTTTCACTTTGCATTAGAAACATTATTAAAGGATATGTAAAACTTTGAAAAAATAAATATAAAACAGATCAGAGGGCACTCTGTAATCATGTAATGTAATTATTTTTTTGAAAACCACCATCCACTAGTCAATTCCTCCCTCTATTCAGAGCACATGTTCAGAATGAAAATATCCCTCTTCTTACCAATTATAAACCTTCTCAATAAGTCTCTAACAATATGCCCAAATATCTTGGCCAAATTAACCCTTTAGTGTACACACTACACTAAGGGACAGATTTATTAGGGTCGAGGTGAATTTTCCAATGAAAACAATTCAAATTTTGAGCTATTCTTTGTGATCTTCGACTAGGGAATAGTTTGATTATAAAAAAATTAGAATTTCAAAATTTATCATTTACTGTCTTTTTAATAATTCGACTTCGACCATTCGCCATCTAAAACCTGTCGAATTGCTGTTTTAGCCTATGGGGGACCTCCTAGAACCCAATTGGAGTCAATTGGTGGATTTTGAAAAATATAAGTTTTTTTTCGGAAAAACTTCAAATCGAATTAGATCAAATGTGATATTCCTTCGATTCGAACTATTCGAATTCGTCCGAATACGAACCTATTAGATCGAAAACTGACCTATTCAACCAAAAAAAAAATTTCAATTCAAAATTCGACCCTTGATAAATTTGCCCTTTAATGTTCGAATAGTACATTCAAATTTTTTTTGTCAAAACTCACAAATGTGAATTTAAAAGCCCCAACTGCATATAAATTTGAATGTGAGATTTATCACACTTCGAACATGGAAACATTTCTAATTCAAATATTTGCTACCTAAAACCTGCTGAGTTGATTTACTAGTCAATGGCAGAGGTCTGTTGAACCATTTGAATTTGATTCAAATTTTAGGGTCAAGACTATTTGATTGAATATTAGATGTTCAAGTTTTTCATAAATAACAGATTCTATTGACTGTTATATCTTGGATAATGCTATTCACAGAATTGCATAATTGTTCTAAAAATCTTTAAAAATCCAGCAGTATTAATTGTTTAGTTATAAACCTATACAGATTGATTCAACTGAATAAACAATTTCTCCTTAGAACAACTGAAAGATAGTTCACATTTCTGGTTATAACAGAACTCTTTAAAAACTATGATAGATTGGTTGGTTCTGAGGTTTGAAGAGAACAATTTAGATTAATACATATGGCATATGAAGGGATCTTTAGTAAATATCTATCTCCAAAATCAATACCTCTATATAGCAAATGTCAAAAAACAAATGGTGATATGTTTTATGATCTATGGAATTGGTCAAAAGATTCAAACATTTTTGGGAATATTACAACATATCTCGAGTCAAAGAAACAAATACAGCCATTTCTCACTAACATTTGCAGTTCCCACTTCTCCCATGTCTGGAATCAGGCCAGATGACGATCCAAGGTCTGGGCAGTAATCAGACCAATGATCAGGAAATGGAGAAGTCAGAAATCACACGCAAGGTCAGAAACAGAAAGGTTAAATAACAGGCTCACATTTTTTACCAGTGCAATACACTTTGCAGCATGAGCATCCCTTTAAGAACAGTTAGTATGCATTAGGAGTAGGACATGTTGGAGCATGTCTGAATATGTAGTGTGTCAAAGTACATCTGGCATATAAAAGACACATAGGGGCAAATTTGCTAAAGGGTGAAGTGACTAACGTTGGCAAAAATTCGCCAGAGTGACGTCATTTTGGTACTTTGCCGATTTACTAATTAGCGCAGGCTAGTGAAGGAGACTGACGCTGGTGCTTGTTCGCACTCAATCGCCAGGAGAAGTTGAACTCTGTCGAAGGGACGTGACTACGCAAATTCACTAAGATGTGGATTTTACTGAACGTTACCTCTTGCGCCAGACTTGCCTTCGCCACCTCAGACCAGGCGAAGTACAATAGAGTAGATAGGACTTCCTCAAAATTTAGTCCGAAAAAAACGCTGGTGTCTTTTCCTTTTTTCAGGGTGATAGGCTGCAAAAGTGTCATTTTTTTTGGGGTAACTGGCTTTCCCCCTACATTTCCTAACATATGGCACATAAACTATACACTGGGCTCATGTGTAGGGCAATATAACAACTCTATTTTATTCTATTAAGCTTCCCTGGGCTTTTGTAGTGTAATGTATTTGCTGTAACATATACGTCCATTCAACTTTAACTTCCTGCAGTATGCAAATTAGCGCTAGAGTGCGAAGTTGCGCCAGAGTCTATGCTCTTCGCTAGCGAATTTACGTCAGCACCTGTTAGTTGCAAAATGAAGTTGCAAAATGAAGTAACGCCAGCTTTAGCCACTTCACCCTTTAGTAAATTTGCCCCCTGGTTTGGAGAAATCCAGGAAACAAATTGAGGGAAAATTTGTCTGTTTATTGATTCATGATTAATAAGTTCATGTATAATTTTAGACGTCTAAATAATTTTATAAGATTCTATTACCTTTATTTGAAGGCAAATGAGCAAAGTTGTTGTTCTACTTTGTTCAATTCTTAATTTTTTTCATGAGTTCATTAGACTGCAACTGATAATGGTACACTTTACTGTAGAACTACTGTTCATTGTTTTTGGTGCAAGCTAAAATCATTTGAACGAATGTATTAAGATTAATGTATTGTACGTTAAAACTTTATGAGTTTTTTAACTTTAGAATGAAAAAAAAAATAACATTACAGTTTCCAAGGCCACTAACAGAAAAACATTGCCTCCTAATAATCTGGAAATCCATTTACCCCTCTCCAGCACCTAAGATTCATATAAGGGCAGATTTTTGAAAGGCCGAGTTGTGTTTTTGTGAAAATTTTTAGTTTTTCAAGGGTAGTTTTCAGTCAAAAACTTTAATTTTCTAGTTTAAAAAAAACCCAACATTTTCAGGTTTTTTGGCTCGAACCCAAAAATACTCCAGATAAAAGTTTTGGTTAAATAGGACACTGTGAAATAACAATTCCAGATCTTTCAGGATAATGGAGTTCAGACTCAATACTTAAGTCCTAAGTTCTTTTCCAGTCAGGGCAGTAAATATACAAGGAGTTTGAATATTCTCCCATAAGTGGTGTCCTGTGTCCATTTCCCCATTCAAGTAACCTTTGCTGTTCATGTCTCCTTGCTATGCTCATCTAAAAGTATACATTCATACTCTTCCTATGCATTCATTCGCATTCACTGATTGCCATTACATTGAGGTTTTTCTGAAACAGTACATTCTTCCCACTTATCTCTCCTGATTTGTTGAAGCCTTGTGGAATATGTTGACACTGTATGAATTAAGAAGAATAATACATGACATTCTCCTGCAGCAAACTGTAAAACCTTTCCGTTCAGCACAATGACATCCAGCTTAGTCATGAATGGCCAATTTAGCAAATGTGTAAGACAAATCCAAGCAGAAAAACATACTAAAGGGAAAGTATTGCACTAACAAAGTCATATTTAGAGCACTTGTGTAAACTCTAAAGATTTAAAGCCCACATTGCTTAATTTTTATATTTCAGACACCCATCTCCGAAACTTCATACTTTGGCACTAAGCTACAGGCATCACACCAGCAATGTTTTGTTTTCTCCAAATAAAAGGAAAAAAATCCTAGTATTAGCATTGTCATCTATCACAGTATCTATGTGAATACTAAGTGTTATCCCTACAGAGCAAATTATGTAAATTAGAAAGGAAAAAACAGAGCAGGCATTTTGTATTCATTTAATTATAATGAAGGGTTTGCAAAATAGCCTGAAAATCAAAGTACAATCAGCAGGAGCTATCATTTTTGAAAAACACTTCTTTCTAGTTTTTAAACAATCTGCACCTTTATCATTTTTTTTTTTGCTCAAAACCTACATAGTATGGAGAAATAAAATACAACCTATTGAGCAAAGGGATAGAAGTTTTTGCCTCTATGACAAAATAAAACAATGGGATAGCTGACAAAAGCAAAACAAGTCCTCTTTTTAACCAGCTTTATTTAACACCATAAAATAAATACCAATAAGGAAATGAAGGATTATTTAGAAGAGAAAATTTAAAAGGGAAATTTTAAATGCAAATGACCATGTTTTTTTCCCCATAATGCTGCATTTTCTCCAGTATTAACAGGGAGTTAAACCCACCACAATTGCACTCAAAAATGAACACAAGTGGTAGGAAATTGTTTGCAAGTTGCAGTAAACATTTTCTGGAATCTGGACTGTGTCATTTCCAGTACTCGTTTAAAAAAATGCCATATACATTTGATTCTTTTGATGCAAGTCTGCTGTGACTATTGAAACTAGTCACTATTGGAACCATTGAATTACCACTGTATTAAGTATAACTTTAGATCCAGGGTTCCACAGACAGGATGGGCTTGATGGTACTTGTCTTAACTATACGGCTGTGTTCATACATGTGATGTAAAATGCAATACAAGGCAGTGTCACCATGTTTTACCATAGAGAAGAAGAAACATCTGAAATACATACTGTACATACTGAACAGAATTGATCATTTCATAACAATCAATAGTAAATCTACTCTTAGATTAGATAGATTAGATAGATTAGGAGTTCCTACTCTTCCATTATTTGTATGCAAAACAGCATTTGTACTGGGTAGGAATGCAAGTGTAACTTTTAAAGGGAAACAATTGTAGAACTAAAAATGTAAAATAAGCTTCGTCAAGATTAAGATATTTTCCTAATATAATGAATTAAAAATGATGTACTATTTCTAAAATAATCAAGTTACTCTTCACTATCCTTCTCTCGGTGTCTCTAGTCTCATTTTGATATCTTTTTGGGGGCTCCCTATGTAAGCAGATGTATTGGATCTGAGTCTAGCACAAACAAAATCCAACAACAAAAAACAGACTTTGGCACAAATCCTCCATATAGAGAGACAGGATTTCTGTTAAATCCTCAGACTCCAGGTTGTTTTTTTTTATCAATTATATTTAGACAGATTCGTATTTCCGTGAGAGTTTATATTAAGTTTTCATTTTTGCAGTTTTCACTGGAATATCCTTTAGGCTGAAGAACAATTACCAGGTTTTAGGGGCATATTTATTATGCCGTGTAAAATCATATTTGCCAAAAAAAAAAAAATTGTGTAAAAAGTTGTGTAAAATAAATGGCAAGTTTATCAAGGTGTGTGTAATTTTATGGCATGCAAACGTCAGATTTACTGCCATTATTTTATATTGCTTCTGATAGATGTCACTCTATGAAAAAACATATACCGTATATACTCGAGTATAAGCTGTCCCGAGTATAAGCCGAGGTACCTAATTTTACCTCCAAAAACTGGGAAAGCTTATTGACTCAAGTATAAGCCTAGGGTGAGAAATGCAGCAGCTTCTGGTAAGTTTCAATCAAAAAATTGAGGGTTTCTGCTCCCATTGGAGGTGCCGGCGTCTCGTTTTTGGATGCCGGCGACCATTCTTGGACGCCAGCGAATATTCTTGAAGACTATTCTTGGACGCCGGCAATTATTCTTAGGCGCCAGCGACTATTCTTAGACACCAGCGACTATTCTTAGACGCTGGCGACCGTTTTTGCGCTTGACCCGAGTATAAGCCGAGGTAGAGTTTTTGGGGGCTGAAAAACTCGGCTTATACTCAAGTATATACGGTAAGAATTTTAGACATTTTTTACACACCAGAGGCTGGCGATTAGTGATGAGCAAATTTATTCGCCAGGCGCAAAAATTCTTTTTGACACCGGGGCCGATGCCGGCGACAATTTAGATGCCGTTGATGATTAAAGGACGCCCATTGACTTTTAACACCGGCGTCAAAATCTGCCGATGTGTCGGAGGTTATTTACTAAAACTCAAATTTATCTCATATTTTTATTAAACCAAGCTCGACCAAACTCCCACTCAGCTCAGATCACTATATCTTCAAATTGGGATAGGGACATCTGCATTGACTTATACATGACCTTGACAGGTTTGAGATACCGGGTTTTCAAATACAGGATTTTCAGAGTTTGTAGGAGAAAAGAGGGTTATTTATCAAAGTCCGAATTTATCTCAATATTTTCTGAAAAAAACTCAGACCAAATCTGCACGGATTTTTTGGGCTTATTTATTAATACACTTTCCTGAAAATTTTGCGGGAAAAATCTGAAAAAAAGCGAAAAATCCAATTTTCACGATCTTTTTGGATTTCTCATCCGATTTTCAAGATTTTTTCGGATTTTTTACCCGAAAACCCTGAATTTTGCCTGAAAACTCCAAAAACTTCGGGTTACTGCCAAAAACCCAGCGCACATCAAAAAATCATTGGGACTTCTCCCATTGACTTATATGCAACCTCGACAGGTCTGGGGGGATTTTCAGATTAAGACTTTTCCATCCACGGGTTGATAAATTCCGAAAAATTCATGATTTTGGTTTTATAAAGAAAAATCAAGAATTTTTCATTTGGGTGTAGTAAATTATGCCCTAAGTGTCTTAACTTACACCCTTTAATATACAAATAATAAAATATGGTGTAATAAATGCCTTACTATAATGAATAGTCTTTGCAGAAATCCTGTTGATTATTAAATTCTCAGGTTTCTAGTGAATTCCTATGAACTGTTCCTTCATTTGCCATGGATGACATTTTGCTTCAGGCTTTAACTGTGGAGCTTCTATTAAAGA
The DNA here is from genome assembly GCF_017654675.1 of Xenopus laevis. Taxonomy (NCBI): domain Eukaryota; kingdom Metazoa; phylum Chordata; class Amphibia; order Anura; family Pipidae; genus Xenopus; species Xenopus laevis. The sequence continues at coordinate 133,968,675 of NC_054371.1, forward strand.
TTTAACTAGCTTTTAATAATTTAATAATTCTACTTAAATGATATAAAAATAACTTTCAAAATGACCAGGTATATTCTATTTTAAACATTATAGTGATGTGCCTCTTATTATAAAGTATATATATATATATATATATATATATATATATATATATATATATATATATAGGTATAGGATCCCTTATCCAGAAACCCGATATCCAGAAAGCTCCGAATTACGGAAAGGCTGTCTCCCATAGACTCCCTTTTATCCAAATAATCCAAATTTTTAAACATGATTTCCTGTTTCTCTGTAACAATAAAACAGTTGCTTGTACTTGATCCCAACTAAGATATAATTAAGCCTTAATTGGGTTTATTTAATGTTTAAATGAATTTCTAGTAGACTTAAGGCATGAAGAGCCAAATTACGGAAAGATCCATTATCCGGAAAACCTCTGGTCCCGAGCATTCTGGATAACAGGTCCCATACCTATATATATATATATATATATATATAATATATATATATATATATATATATATATATATATCTATATATATATATATCTATATATATATATATCTATATATATATATATCTATATCTATATATATATATATATATATATATATATATATATATATATATATATATATATATATATAGACAAATACAAGATTCCTCTGCACTCAACCCATTATCAATATATTTAAGACAGAGACATTTTGTGCATACTGCTACTGAAAAATGCCTTACCCTTTAAACAAAACAGGGATTGTTTGTCCATATATTGCAATATATTTAAGCTGGCCAACTACGTCAAAGTCATCCCATATCTGGCCAGTCCTATGCTCAATTTTCATTTGATTCATTAAGAATTCTATGGTTTCATTATACATTTTATAAAAGGGACGAATACGTTTTACCTGCAACTTACTAGCTGCTTTCAAAGTAAAACTCCCAAACTTGGCTGCCCTTTTATTAGACACCAGTGGGATCACCTGACTATAGTTGGAGGGGGTGGGAGCTACAACATGGAGCTGGTCACTGCTCTTGTAGAACTATAACAAACAAGGGAAAGTTGTGCTCACCACTAGTTTTTAAAATCATTAGGCGGGGGTGCAATGAGGGTTTGACCACAAAATACATATAGACAAATACAAGATTCCTCTGCACTCAACCCATTATCAATATATTTAAGACAGAGACATTTTGTGCATACTGCTACTGAAAAATGCCTTACCCTTTAAACAAAACAGGGATTGTTTGTCCATATATTGCAATATATTTAAGCTGGCCAACTACGTCAAAGTCATCCCATATCTGGCCAGTCCTATGCTCAATTTTCATTTGATTCATTAAGAATTCTATGGTTTCATTATACATTTTATAAAAGGGACGAATACGTTTTACCTGCAACTTACTAGCTGCTTTCAAAGTAAAACTCCCAAACTTGGCTGCCCTTTTATTGGACACCAGTGGGATCACCTGACTATATAGTTGGAGGGGGTGGGAGCTACAACATGGATATATATATATATATATATATATATATATATATATATATATATATATATACAATATCAAAACAGGGGGGTTGTGGGAGCACTCTAAAGGCTTTAAAGTATATATATAAGTATAATAAATGCTATTGCTTAAGTACCCAAAACAGGGGTTATTTTGTTACAAAGTTATGATCATAAAATTGATAAGCCACCATACCACGTCAAGGTAAACCCCGAATGGCGGTCCCTAACTTGTTTTATATTTATGTGCATTTTAGCATTACCTGTAATCAATGTCCATTGAACGCTGTTTTTTCACTGAGGGCTAAATCCTCCCCAGCCAGCAATCAGGCTTTTAAAGGAGAGATATTCCCCAAACAAACGCCCAATTTTAAAAGCATAGGATCACCACTAGTTTAAAGGGGGGGTATGGGGTGCTACAACCACTGAAGCTATGCCACAGCTCCTGGCTAAATATACAATATCAAAACAGGGGGGTTGTGGGAGCACTCTAAAGGCTTTAAAGTATATATATAAGTATAATAAATGCTATTGCATAAGTACCCAAAACAGGGGTTATTTTGTTACAAAGTTATGATCATAAAATTGATAAGCCACCATACCACGTCAAGGTAAACCCCGAATGGCGGTCCCTAACTTGTTTTATATTTTATGTGCATTTTAGCATTACCTGTAATCAATGTCCATTGAACGCTGTTTTTTCACTATGTAAATAGTGTTTACTCAAGTTATTGGCAAAAAAAAACTCGAATAGCTCAAATTTATTAGGTTTTCGAGTGCAAACCACTGAAAAAAACAGAAAATCCTACATGACCTCGACAGGTTTTTGCTAGAGTTTTTTCGGATTTGGGCTTTTTGCAGCTTTGAGGGACACTCAAAAAAATTTAGTTTTAATCCCAAAAAATTCAAGTTTTTTGTAAAACTACTCTCAAAAAACTCAAATTTTTTGGGAAAACCACAACTCAACCTTTAATAAATAACCCCTTTAATAGCACAAGTAGAGACCTTTGGGATACTTTGAAAACATTGGTACTTACTGGGTTAAATATAAAATGTAATCTTAACTGCTTTTTAAAGTGATTTTTAAGTCTTAAAAAAATATGTATGTATATGGGCTGAACTACACAGGAGATTTTGTATGGTGTAGTTGCTTGGGTTCGCTGCTATAAAATCTGATGTGAAAACTACAGGAAAGCTTTGTAATCCGACACGACCTGTCAGAAGGGTGCCTGCATGCTGCATTTCATACAATGAGATAAAAACCTAATGGTGTCTGACATACTTTTTTTTTACATTGAAATACATTAAATTTTTCTGGTTGTGCTTTTAAATAGGAAAACTCAAATTTTTTGAGAGAAAAAAACCTTGAATGTTGTGAGATTTATTTTACCCCAAAGTAGCAAAAAGTCAGAAGCTGAAAAATACTCCATCTCAAACCTGTCGAGGAGTCAATGGCAGATGTCCCTTTGTCAATTTGAAGATATCATGGTCTGCACTGGGTTACATAGGATAATCCAAAAAATTCAGAGTTTTTCAGGGAAATGAGCAGCACAGTGTAAGGGGAACAGCAGGAAGAGTAGCGTTCTTTTCATATGGTTTACCCAACAATCGGCTGTGTAAGCACCTTGAAGTGCAGGGGTTTTTTATAATGGATTTGATAATGATTTACAATATATATATATATATATATGATTTATAGTGAATCAAAGCTTAAGTTTGAGTAAAGTAAAACTCAGCAGATTTTGGTCCAGTTACTTGCGTTCATTGTCCCTAGTGTAACATTCTATAGCAACCAAGGGTATGGGTAACCAGTCAAAATCCTTAAAGGAGAACTAAACCCTAACAATTAATATGGTTAAAAATGCAATATATTATATACTGAACTTATTAAACCTGCCTAAAGTTTCAGCTTCTCAATGGCAGCAATGATCCAGGACTTCAAACTTGTCACGGGCAGTCACCATTTTGGAAAGTGTCTGTGACACTCGCATGCTCAGTGGGCTCTGAGGAACTGTTGAGAAGCTAAGCTTAGGGGTTGGGCAAATAATCAAGCAGAAAATGAGGTTGGTCTGTAATATAAGATGATGCTACAAGGCTGATTATCAAATTCTGATGCTAGTTGCACTGTTTTCTGTGCTGTCATATAGTATTTATCTGTATTAATTACTAATCAGCCTTATATTGTGACATTTATATTCTATGTGTACTGTATATTGTAAGTGGGTCCCTAAGCTCAGTAAGTGACAGCAGCACAGAGCATGTGCAGTAATTCAACAGAAAAGAAGATTGGGAGCTACTGGGGCATCTTTGGAAACACAGATCTTCCCTGCTAAAAGGCTATGGTTGCCTTGGCACAATGTACAACTATGTCTTTAGTTCAGCTTTAGTTCTCCTTTAAGATTTAATATACAGCAGACCGACAAGGCTCAGGTTGAGTAACAAACTGAGTCCTGGGTTGAAGAGATACAAAGTTCATGCTGATCTGTTAGAAATGCCAACACTATTGCACAGGACAGCATTTTGAGTTGAAGAACTGCTTAGCTAGGAATATTGCATACATCCATATTTGAGTTTGGAGGTTTCCTCAGATCTTGACTATAAAATGACACCCTCCACTTTGGATTAGCAGCTTTGCCTCAGACCCATGAATGGGTGCCAGGAATTTGGATAATCGCTTTTGTTATCGGGACCTGAATTTCAGGCACCAAAGGTTGTGGGGCTCCCTGATGTCTGTTGATTTATTGCAGCACTGTCTCTCTCTCTCTTTATACTGTATTAAGTAAAGTCAATTTAATTCTGCTATTACTTGTGTGTGTAAGTTATTGCTCATTAGCAGTACATTGGAAGTCTTAGTCATAGATTAATGTTACATAATTTAACAGGAGTTAACCTCTTTATTACAGACGTCGTTAAACAAACGGGTAGTTTAAAACCACACACACTTTTTTACATTTTATGTCTCGGGCCTGCATGAAAGACTGGAGTTTGGAGTGTGGAGAAGGAGTGACAACTAGATAATTTATTCTATATCATGTTGATCAGAGAATTAGGACTTTGCTTGAAAATATAGCTCTGCAGATGCAAAATTATACTACTGGGTGATTTTTTTTCTCACATTCTTGGCTAGAAATTAGAGACTGATTGGTGGAGAAAAGGACATTGTCAGTTACAAAGACTGTGTGTTTTTTTTTAATAATGTAATTTTGCCAGCATAAAATTATGAATAATAAGGGAAATATTACAAAAGAAATATATATGACTATTGTTTAAGTAATTACCGATATGCTCATCAGATGTGAAAATGGTAAGGGCTGCTTTATGTTTCAACACCCTCTATTAAACTGACACATTTTGTATGATTTTTCTAGCTAGTTATGTGTAATGGCGAAGTTATGAAAGTGCAGGTTTTAGAAAACTGTGTCCAATTCAAAATAATTACCAGCTTGGGCTACTTTGCTGTTGAGAACCGTCCATTTTTTGTTATATCATTTTGTAACCTAATTACAAAATGAATGCGTAATTATTCACTACACTGCGTTTGCCAGGCTATCCTCCAGCAATTTCCTTTGACTAATGCCTGTTTTTCATAATGCAAAGGTCATTTTTTAAAATTCATAGCTCATTTTGCATTAGTAAAATGCTTTACCCACAGGGATATTACCTCAGTACATTCTACCTAACATTGCCGTGCATGGCGCTTAGATCTCACAGACGGCGTTTTTTGTCACAGAAATTACTTCGGTGCTCTACTCGATTGTGCCATCCATCAACAAACTTTAACCATCATCATTCATAAATACACTCTATTTAGCACATTCTTATATTCATGGCTCCAATTAGTGCCCTTTATTGTTCATTTAGCAAGAGTGAAATAGATTGTAGTTCATAATAGAAGATGATGTGAACAAAAAATATATTATTGGCCATTACTTCTTCATAATCAGGATTAACTACATTGTCGTTATCTGCTGATGTTGTGCAATAAATCTACTTCACTGTTCTACAGTAACTTGGAAAATGTTCTGCAAAAAGAACTTAAATGTAGCAACAGGATTTAGCCAGCAGGTACCAATCATTAATATTGTCAAGGCACAACTCCCTCCAGACAAATATGGATTTAAACCTGTACTGTACAAACTATAACTGGATTACACCAAGGTTTTGAGTGCTTTTCACTTCAAAGGAATACAAGGATATGGAAAATGGGCTGCCTTTAATCTTCTTGTTCAAGGGACTACTACAGCATGTTAGCTTTCAGCTAAATAGATTCTTAGCCCAATTTCACTGGACTCAAAATATTACAAGCCCTAGCACTGGCATTAGCTTGGCTAAATACATATTTTTATAAAGTCAGTTTGATACAAGACAGTTTTGTATAATGTTAGTGCATTTTAATATAATTTGGAGTTTACCTTATTTGAGCAAGAGCCAGTGATCATTTTTAAAGCAGACACCCATTGCCGGAGTCTGAACACCTGCATTGGGTGTCTGCTAAGAACTGATTGCCTTTAGATTGAGTGCATACTACACGGTAACATGAAAATAGTGAAGTCGGCACCTGCAGTTAAACTTTATACTGTAAACATCTGTTTTTAGAAAAGGTAATCTGGCAATGTACCTTCGGCATTCATTCATGTGGCCAGTTTAAAGGGGATGTCCGGACAACCAGAGGCAAAAGAAAGAAAAAAAATATGTGGCATCAGTTTAGCAAAGCCCATTATTCTATGTCATAAAAAAGAAAAAATAACTAAACAATACAATACAGTTCATACTTTTTTTCATATGCTCCTGACTAGTTAACTGAAATGCAAACTGCATGCATACTCGGTCACCCTCGGGACATACACACAAATGAAAACAAGAAAAATGTAATAAATATGTGTGCATTTGTATACAGAAAATCATTGTGACTGTAACGTTGGACTTATATATGGATTTTTAATACATTAGTTATGCTTTAAAAGACCATAACCAATTATAATAGTTGGAAAGGGCAGGAAAAAAACAGAATCCAGATAATGTAATTTTGTGTGATAATAGGTATATTGCCATTCCCCAAATCTTTAAAAAAAAATGAGTACAGGAATGGGATCCCTTATCTGGACAACCATTATACTGAAAGCTTCAAATTACATGAAATCCATCTCCTATATACTCAAAGAAAATAATCCTTGTTGTATAAACCGGTTTCCTTTTTCTCTGTAACAATAAAACAGTACCTTCTACTTTATGGTACATAAGCTGCATGAACCCTTATCCCCTGAGTTTTTAAGGGAGAAAATTCTAATTTTTAGACCTTGAATTTTTGGAGATTTATTATACCTCAAAGCTGTTAAAAAATGGAATCTGAAAAAAAAAAAGTTTTTGGGCAAAAATCGTACGATTCAAAAAAGTCCAACTTTTCATACAATTTTGTATAGACTTTTCCCGCACCCATTTTTTCAAGCTGATTATTTGATAAATGAGTTAAATTCATGGATGGGAGTTATGATGACTTTGTTTTAGTAAAAAAATTTAATAAATTTGAGCTGTAATAAATACCCCCCTTAGAGGTACATTTATCAATGGTTGCATTTTGAAACAAACTCCCATAACCTCAAAATTTGACCCTTCATAAATCTGCCTTAGGTCGTATACAAAAAGACCACTGAAATGTATTATAAAAATGTAAGGTTTTTTTTCCGGGTGAATAGGCCATTTTCATTTTAATCGTAGGAATCGAAGTAACAACGTATTCAATTGAATTGTATTCAAAGTTTTTTCAAAGTCCACCAATTGACCCCAAATAGGTTCTAGGAGGTCCCCCATAGGCTAAAACAGCAATTCGGCAGGTTTTAGATGGCGAATGGTCGAAGTCTAATTTTTAAAGAGACAGTACATGATAAATTTCACATTTTTTTCAAGTTCGAATCAAATTTGGACTATTTCCCAGTCGAAGTACACAAAAAATAGCTCGAAATTAGAATTTTTTAAATTTTCACTTCGACCCTTGATAAATCTGTCCCTAAATGTGTAGCTTATATGCTTCAAGAGTATACCTTTATTGTGATTCCCATCCTAAAAAGTTTGGTTTGTGCTTGTTGTAACCGCTAGATGACATAATTTACATATATAAATGAGTTGCTATTTATTTTGTAAAAGCATATATTTATTTTTTTATTCTGTGCACTTCTTTATACATTTTAATTATCCTCTTGTGTGCCCTTTGAATGCACCACATTCATTAAATTACAGTCCTTGATTTAAATTATATTACTTCTGGTATAACAGAAATAATACTCTAGTTCGTAATGTATTAAAATAAAGGTCAACAGGAAAATAAAAAACATATATTTGAATAATAATGACAAAGCTATAAACACCACCATAAGTAATTCTAGCACATTCTTTCTTCAGAGACCTAAAACATCCTCTTTTATACATTTTCAGAGTTACTTACCATAGGTCTCTTATTACACCTACAAATTTGCACCACTTCTTTACTCAAAAATGGTAACTACTTAACTAAAACAAAGATTTATACAGGGATTTGTTTTTTATTATCAGGAAATATTGTTCTCTGTTACCATTAAATACATTCCCGAATGTAGTCATTCTGCTTAATTGTCACAGGTACTGAATTAGATAAATGTGTGAATGCTAAATTACTTTGTTATGTGCATGCATACAAACATAAAATCTGTGCAAGAAGCATCCATAAACTTTATGGTGGGTTCCCTATCAAAGGGCCACTTACTGAGCATATTGGAGAAAAATACACCACGGGGGTTATTTACTAAACTCTGAATGCTTTTTTAGTATACAATCCAAACTTTTAGTGGAAAAAAAACCACAAATGTTTCAGGATTTTTTATATCCGGCACCTCAGACCTGCCGAGGTTGCATATACAGTAAGTCAATGGAAGAAGTCCCAAAGAGTTTCCGGGTATAAAATCTGAAAAATTGGTACGAATCGTTTCTTTCACTATGGGGCCGATTCACCAAGGGTCGAATATCGAGGGATAATTAACCCTCGATATTCGACTGGGAATTAAAATCCTTCGACTTCAATATCGAAGTCGAAGGATTTTAGCGCAAATAGTTCGATTGAACGATCGAAGGAATAATCCTTCGATCGAACGATTCGAAGGATTTTAATCCAACGATCGAAGGATTATCCTTCGACCAAAAAAACTTAGGAAAGCCTATGGGGACCTTCCCCATAGGCTAACATTGACTTCGGTAGCTTTTAGATGGCGAACTAGGGGGTCGAAGTTTTTTCTTAAAGAGACAGTACTTCGACTATCGAATAGTCGAACGATTTTTAGTTCGAATCCTTCGATTCAGAAGTCGAAGTCGTAGTCGAAGGTCGAAGTAGCCCATTCGATGGTTGAAGTAGTCCAAAAAACACTTAGAAATTCGAAGTTTTTTTACTTCGAATCCTTCACTCGAAGTTAGTGAATCGGCCCCTAATTATTTTGGGTTTTTTCCCGCAAACAAAATTTTTGGGAAAGTGTATTGATAAATAAGGATAGAAAACCCGTACGGATTTGGTTGGGGTTGTTTTCAGAAAGTATTGAGAAAAATTTGGACTTTGACAAATGGGCCTCCATCTGTTTAGAATCACTGCCCTAGAAAAGGCAACCTGCCATATATTCCAAAAATGATGCTGAGGTATAATTGATCCTCATTGCAAATTTAAAGGTGCAGACCAATTTAACAAGGCCAACAGTTTTTGTTGTCCATACAGTGGGAGGCCCATTTATCAACATTCTCATTTTAGTGGTATTAGAGCTTTTTGAAAGCATGAATAAACTAGTTTTCTCTAAAATCGTGAATGCCATGTAATTTATTCAAAGATGTGAATATAAAAATTATAAGCAAAAAAAATAGGAATATATCTAAAACCTCTAAAAATGACTAGCTGAAAAAATCTGAAAACCTCTAAAAGTCTGAATGGCTAAACAAAAATGTCCAATAAGATCAGCACAGCTCCCTCGACTGCTTTTGCATTAGAATTTTTTGTGGTTTTTAGTGTTTTAGAGAAACTAAAAAAAACAAGACTTTTTACAGTAAAAAATGTGATTCGTGAAAAAAAAGAAACCCGAATGTTAGTAAACAGGCTCTATAGGTTAAAAATTGGCCCTAGAAAGCCAAAATAATGTTTAGTCAGTCTCACTATGGAACAGTTGGACAGTTAGCTCAGAATTCTCTCAAAACTTTTTAGAGAAAGTCTTATGATCGATTGGGTCTTTGTAGACTCAGCTGAGGGCCTATTTACTTACTATAAAAGAAAATAATAGGACATTGTTCCTTAAGAAAGAGTACCCACAGCATGCTTAGGGAAAGAAGTGATATATAAAATATACTGTATCTATTTCTTCCAAAAGAAATCAATAGTACTGTAATTTTTATTAACACATAATAGCACATATGAACACATTCTACAGCAGTTGTTTTGGCTAGTATGGTATAATATGCCATAATGGCAAAGCCAAAGAATGCTGAAAATACATGTGAAAAGTATAAATGCTCCAATGAATGAGGGAAACGTTTCGAAAAGTACAAATGTCTTTTGAAAATTACCAGTGTTTGTTTAATTCAGCTTAAATGTAAATTGATTGATTGACTTGATAGGATTGAAAAACACTTTCTAATGGTATATGCCTACAATCCATGTAGTAGGTAGTGATATCAAAACATACTACTACTGTATGTCTTTATAATTACTATAGCTTTTATAACCTGCAATAATTTTGTCCTTACAAATAATAAACAATAATATTTTTTCCAGGTCCCAACTACATTACATAAAGTCCTTTGGTATTTATGGAAGAGTTATTAAAATTAGGATACATTTTCAGGAACAGCCACAAATATGTGACTGTTAGGTTGAAGTCTATGGGGACAATTTATTAAATCTTGATTTTTTTTTTCTGGTCGAGTTTTTGAAGGGGAAAACCCAAATTTATAGAGGAAAAAACCCCTCACATTTTTAAAGGGAAAAAACCTAAACTTTTACAGATTTATTATACCCCAAAGCTGCTAAAAATCTGAATTCAAAAATACTACAACCTGTCTGGGTCATGTAGAAGTCAATGGCAGATGTCCCTGAAGATGTTTCCTGACATTGTGATCTGCCCTGGATAATCTGAAAAAGTCTGGGTTTTTGGGTGACAACTCCAAAAAATTGTACGAATCGGGAGTCAATTTCAAAAAAGTTGTATGATTCAAATTTTCGTACATTTTGATGACTTTTTTTGAGCTGATTATTTGATGAATGAGTTAAATTCATAAAAAATTAGATACATTTGAGAATGAACTCTTGCAAATTATCTGTTTTACTTCACTACTTTATACAATGCTCACAGATTTGACTGTATAACATCATTGCTACACAAATGCAACCATTGACTTCACCGGTCAATGTATCCATCCTGTGATCTGCCCATTTCCCCCATATGACAGAAATGCATTTAAAGTATTGCATTCATACTTTGCATGTAGTTAAAAAAAGCTGTATAACTTTCCAGCTTGTGACCCAGTGATTAGGCAGCTTAGTAAACCAGGAAATAAACATTTACATCGCATTTAATGACACAATTAGCATAAATTATCCACATGGAAGTTGGTGTTCAGAGATCCCAGGAACCCACAAATAGAAACTGTGTTGCAGATATGTTGCACATTTTACTCGGGTTGCAGACAGATAGGGCAGCTGAGACTGCAGGAGTTTTAATATTAAAGAATTTTGGTTACTAAGGGTTACGCCAGCTGTTTAGAATGAATAGTTAAGAAGCAAAAGGTATTCAGCAATATATACTTGTCCAAGTCTACTATCATATAATGGCCAATTGGGGCAAAATGAGTTGCTGGATAATCTATTATCCTCTCTTTCAATTTAGGAGAAATTAAAAGGTATCTCGGAAAACATTGCAACAGTTAAACTTCACTTAGAGGCTCACCTGTAAAAAAAAATGTGTCACGAACTGCACCCTAAATCCAGAACCCTGGTCTCGGCTCTTGCTTCTACCTAAAACAGCCATCTTTCACCTTGGGAGGAGCCCTCGGCTAATTGGATGCCGTCAGGTCTTTTTAAGAGATGAGCAAAACTACAGATTCTGGACGAGCAAAGGGGCACAATTGTCTCAGCAAGGATACTGGATGGAAGAACACCACTAGGAAGGCAGGCCAGACAACACAGTGTGGAACAGGCAGGCCGGGCCAGCACAAGCAGAGGTAGAATAGTCAGACAGGCCGGAATCAGGATTGGAGAGCGTAGAGTGTAGTAACCTAGCATTAATAAGGAAGGAGGTGGAAACAAATGAGGTAGAATATGTATACTAGGATTATCACGAGTGGCATGCTCAAAGTGCCTCCAGTGGCTCAAGACAGAAATGTGCCAGCAGATTTCCATGTAGACAAGAATCTGAATCCCGATAACTCCAGTAATCCAGCTTTTTACACCAGTCTTTTTAGCTTCATATTCACTACACTTTATAATAATGGACAACTCTCACGTGTAACTGTCTCAGACATTTCATCATCATCATCATCATTTATTTATATAGCGCTCTCAAGATACGCAGTGCTTTTCAGTAAAAGCATGCCTCTTCCCGTAGCTCTTTAGGAGTTTATTTTCCCTAAAATAGATCCTTGCCTGCAAAATAGACAAGCATACAGATCCAAGGTACGTCCAAAATTCATTCCACTGTGAAACACAAATAAATAGTCTTCAAAAGTTTAGGATTTTTTTAAATACTAAGATTATTTATTATAACGGGGTTTTACAATAGTAAATAGTAATAGCATTTCACCTGTATCATATTTCACCAAGCAGAAAAAAATAAAAATGGCATAAACATTGTTATAAACATACTTCTCATCTCCTGTTTAGATTTAACACTTTCTAGTCTTTTTTACTCAGTTTACCGAGTAGTTACATATACATGAAAAATAATCATTCAAGTACAGCGTAGGCAGCCATTCAGCCTGATCACAGAGGGCAATGTAAGAGGCATTTGGCAATTTAAGTATCTTGGAGTTTTTTGAAGAACCTTATATGTATTACGGTATAAATTGTCTGATGGCAGACAGAGACAATACAAGGTAATCATTAACCCCAACTGCAATAAAAGGCACTAAGTTTGACCAGGTGCAGTAACCCATAGCAACCAATACAATATTTGAGAGCTTTAAAGGAAAACTATACCCCCAAAATGAATACTTAAGCAACAGATAGTTTATATCAAATTGAATGACATATTAAAGAATTTTACCAAACTGGAATATATATTTACATAAATATTGCCCTTTTACATCTCTTGCCTTGAACCACCATTTCGTGACTCTATCTGTGCTGCCTCAGAGATCACCTGACCAGAAATACTACAACACTAACTGTAACAGGAAGAAGTGAGGAAGCAAAAGGCAGAACTCTGTCTGTTAATTGGCTCATGTGACCTTACATGTGGTTTGTATGTGTGCACAGTGAATCATACGATCTCAGGGGGCGGCCCTTATTTTTTAAAATGGCAATTTTCTATTTATGATTACCCAATGGCACATACTACTAAAAAAGTACATTATTATGATAATGGTTGATTTACATGAAGCATGGTTTTACACATGAGCTGTTTTACTCAGTATCTTTTAATAGAGACCTACATTGTTTGGGGGGTATAGTTTTCCTTTAAAACAGGTGACCAGCTAATGTTACTTGTTACATTATTTCTAACATGATTGCAACCTTGCAATTGAAAACATTTTACATGGCAAAATATTCAGCTGAAAAGGATCTGACACAAAACAATTGATCAGTTTGTCTTTTGTAAATAATAAACACTGTGTTAGAATAAACCCCCTGTTTATTTGATCATTACCTGACCTGTTGTCGATGGAAAAAATGACTCATTAGGGGCAACATCTCTTGCACCCAGTAAGAGCGTTATCTTTCATTCAGCTCGTTATTTTGTGTGTCATGTTGTATTTAATTAATTTAGAAACAAGAAGAGAGAGAGAGAGATGGGAAAGGGAATGAATAACTAATTTAGTGCATATTTTAATAACAATTACCCTATAACTTATTCCAGTAATGTAGGACACTCTCCAATAAATAAACAATATTATTCAAACTTCTAATTCATTCATATAACATCTTCCTCACTGTGGTCATATCCCATGATTAATTATAGTTTTGGTGCTTCTCTGCTGACAATAAAACAACCCAGAAATATGAGCACAAACCGCAGACTAAGCATTCATTTTGTAACTCATCAATTCTATGTATAATTTAGATAAGATGAATGCATATTTAATTTAGTTAGATTTTCAATGAGGCTTTGAAATGTCCTTAGTTGTAATGTTCTTAGTCTAAAAAGCTGATATGTATGACACAGTAACTGATAGAAGTTCTCTACAAAATTATATTTTTCTCATATCCCAAAAGTACAAATTAAAATATTACTCTATTACTGAGCCTCCCAGTAATTCCTCTGCATTATAATTTTAGACTGGCAGACATAATGATAACACAAATACAGTAATTACCACCAAAACATTGAGAGCAGCTATCCTGGGATTCAATCACTGTCAGCATCACTGAAGGCATGGTATGATCATACTGGCACAGGAGCTTGTTTCTTAAAGGTAACTAGATTATTTTTTTACAGAGCCACAACTATAAAATATATAACAGCCAAAGTCAATACTTTACAGAGACTGTACGTCATGAGCACGGTTTATTGTATACCCTTAAAGGTGAGAATATATTTTTTTATTTTAGATATGTGAAACCCTATGCTCTGATGGCCATTAAGGTATTTCCTCCACCCAGCCCTTTTGTGTACACTAAATAGGAAACCTCTTCACCTCTGAAACACTTAAGAATGTTTCTGTGAATGTTCTAATTCATCAAGGGCATGGTATATCTACAGTAATACGTCAAATATACTGGACTTGCTGTATTTTCTTTTTCCTTGAAGACGTTTCACTAGTCTTCCGACTGCCTTTTGCAATTCAGAATAGCCTGTACAAAAATATTTGTGGTGAGCATGGAATCTTACTCCAATCAGCATAATCTGTTTAGTAAAACCAGCATCGGTCAGAGACGTCATGGAGGCAAAGTGTTGATTGTATTAGCATGATTGGAGGTATGAGGTGTTATTAAACTATTGAGGGAGAGGTGCTAAAACAGCATTTTATGTGGCAGACAATATGTAGGTATTGCCCCTGCCTCTGTTCAAACATGGTTTTTCCATTTTTCACATATATGGATTCTTTGACCCCTCTATTGGACTAATCCTCCTCCTTGTTCATAATGTGAACTTGGCAGTCATCAAACATGTGTCCTTTTTCCTTTAAAAAAGAAAGACTTACACTCGCACACCCTGGCCGTCCAGACTTCAGCGACTCCCAGGTGCTCGATGCTAGAGGGAATGGGCAACCTCAGAAACAACGTAGGAACAAGACACACCGGCACAGCATGGGTAAGTTCAGCAGGTTAAACCTTGCTCGTTTATTGCGGATGCACGCCCCGAAACGTTGCATCCGCAATAAACGAGCAAGGTTTAACCTGCTGAACTTACCCATGCTGTGCCGGTGTGTCTTGTTCCTTTTTCCTTTAGACAGGCTACACAGCTGAGCTGGCTCTTCTGTGCTGCTCCATACATTTGTGTAACAGTTGTTTGGTTTCTCCCACATACTGTAAGTCTGAGCACTCATCACTGCACTGCATACACAATGTTACTCTTCTTATGCTTTGGTATTAGGTCTTTTATGAACCAGTTGTTGCCTCAGTGTGTTTCTGGGTTTAAAGCAGACTGGGATGCAGTGTTAATTAAAGATCCTTCTAAGTTTTTCAAACACCCCAGAAATATATGGGAGGACCAAGTTCTTCCTGCTTTTTACCTTCACTGGTAGTTTTAGTGTTGTTCTTTCTCCTTCTCACAATTTTAATAAATGCTCAGTCTGGATACCCACACGTTTTAAGGGTTCCTCTGAGGTGTTTCAACTCTTTTGCCTGAGACTCTGTGCTGGTTGGGATCATGTCTGCTCAGTGTTCTGACAACCTCCAGTTTGTGATCTAATAGATGGTGGGATTCAAATAGCAGGTACTGTTCCATGTGGGTTGGTTTCCTGTAGAATTTTAAGTCACTGGAAGCTTCCATGACCCTCCATGACCCTCTGGTCCTTTCCTCTAAACAAGACCTTCCTGTTACTGTGTGCTTCACCTAATTTTAGGGGCAATTTTTTTTTAAATTTGACATTGCAGCATATTTATGAAGTAATAACACCTCTAAAAAGAAATCCACACATGTCTGTCCAACTCTAAACCACACATACAAGTCTTCCAGGCAATCTGCAACAATATGTAAATTAAGACCTCTAAATTAGTGATGGGCGAATCTGACCTGTTTCGCATTGACAAAAATGGTGAAAATTTGCCGAAATGCTTTGAAGTCTATGGGAGCCCATAGACGTGCGACACATTGCGCAACAAATGTTTTCACCCATTAAAGTCTATTGGAGTCATTTTTAGGACAAAACTTGGCAAAAAAAAACACGCTTATCGCTACTCTTAATCATAAATTTAAAAATTGTAATATGTTGTTTTCACAATCACTAGCATATTTTAAGCACAGAACAAAAACTTTGGTACCGTGTTAGCCAGTAGCAAAAATAACAAATAAAAAAACAAACAAATACAAAAAGTATTGTAGAAGTGATACCTATATTGACTAACAATAAAAATACATTGCAAGCTTTTGGAGCACCAAGGCCCCTTCGTCAGGCAAAATACAAATGAAAGCTGGAAAGGCACAGCATATATACTGTTAGATCAGTGAAAGGTATTCTTGGGCAATAAATTAGGAAGTTACAAATAGATAGAGATCAAATGTAGAGATAATACAATGAATTAGGATGGGTTGTAAATAGTCCAGGAGTCTGTATTTAGTCAGGTCACATAGTGTGACATGAATCCTGACCCTAAATCAAGGCCCTGTCTTAATGTGTTAACTCCATACATTTGAATTCATAAATCTTCCTTTTCCGTTCAGTTTTAAAGTTCCCTTTTAGAATTAAGACCTGCATGTCCTGAAGTCTGTGATTTTCACTGCAGAAGTGTTGCCCCACAGGTGTATCACAAGATTTGGTGTTGATTTCATGTCTGTGATGGTTCATCCTTGTGCGCAATTTTTGTCCTGTTTCACCAATGTATATGCCTCCTGTAGAGCACCTAGTACATGTAATCATGTATACCACATTGTATGAAGCACACGAATAGAAGTCCAGAATGGTGTAGACTTTTTGTGTATTTGGAATTGCAACTTGATCTTTGCACAGGATGTATTTGCAGGTTTCACATTTGTTGCTGTTGCAGGGAAATGTATCCTGCTAAACCTCAGATTAGGTGGTTGTCTATAAGACAAGAGAGGTAGTTCCGGGAATATTTGTTTTAGTCGGGTAACTGTATGGAGCATGGGTTGCAGGTCTCTGACTATTTTTCTAATAATGTTCAGTTGTGGGTTGTAGGTAACTACAATAGGTACCCTGTTGTTTTCTATCTTTTCTTTGTAATCCAAAAGTGTGTCTCTGGGTATTTGAGTTGCTCTGTGGATTTGATCATCAATAACCTGTGGATGGTATCCCTGATTAACAAATGTTTTCAGTAAGGAATGGAGATGTTTATTTCTGTCATCAAGGTTTGAGCAAATCCGGTTGTATCCTGGCTAAACACAATTGATTTTTTTTATGTGATGAGGATGAAAACTGTCCCACATAAGATATGCCGGAAGGCCTGTCGGTTTTTGGTATAGAGATGTTTGTATGGTTCCATTTTTGATGCAGATGGTTGTATCCAAGAAGTTGATGTGTGAGTAAGAGTGGTTAAGGATAAGGTTTATTGTGGGGTTAAGGGTAAGGTTTATGGTGGGGTGGAATTGGTTAAATCTTTGGTGGAATTCCAATAGTTCTTTTTCTGATGCTGTCCATATGATAAGTATGTCATCTATATACCGTAAATAGGTTAAGGGCCTGGTGTTGCAGGAAGCCAGGTAATTTTCCTCTAACTGGGCCATAAACAGAGGTGCCATTTTGCTTCCCATAGCACTTCCAGTTGGAGGTATATGGCATCCCCTAAAGAGAAGTAGTTGTGTGTCAGTATAAATCTGATCAGTTGTAGAATTGGTACTGTGGGCATATGATTTTCTTCTAGGAAGTGCTCGCAGGCTGCAATAACGT
The DNA here is from genome assembly GCF_017654675.1 of Xenopus laevis. NCBI lineage: Eukaryota > Metazoa > Chordata > Amphibia > Anura > Pipidae > Xenopus > Xenopus laevis. The sequence goes on from NC_054371.1 coordinate 133,986,404, forward strand.
CTTTATGTGGGATATTGTTATACAGAGACTCCACATCCATGGTAGCTAGGATGGTGCCCTCTGGAAGTGGACCTATATTGGCCAATTTGTTTAAAAGGTCAGTGGTGTCTTGTATAAAGCTGGGTGTTTTTCTTACAATTGGCTTCAGGATGTTTTCTACCCAGCCAGATATGCCCTCAGTTAATGTTCCAATACCAGAGATGATGGGTCGCCCGAGTTTTCTTCCTTATGTATTTTGGGTAACATGTAAAAGGTACCAATTCTGGGGTTCACTAGTATCAAGTCCATTAAGTGTGTCTACGGGGGGAGAGACCACTGATAACTTGTTTTAATTCCTTTGTATATTGATGAGTTGGGTCCTCTTCCAGTCTTTTATAATATGTTGTGTTAGACAGTTGTCTATTGGCTTCTTTTATGTAATCTGTGTTGTCCATTATTACCACAGCACCCCCTTATCAACTGGTTTAATTATTACATCCTTGTTGGTTTTCAAAGTCTGTATAGCATTTTTCTCCTGGATACTGACATTGTAAATCAATTTTTTATGTCTGGCCAGTATATTGGATGTAACCCTTTTTCTGAAACAATCAATGTTTTGGTCCAGTTTCTGGTATTGTCCTGGTTGTGGGGTCCAGTTGCTATTTTTTTTTGCTTTGTTTAAACGATTCTCTGTGTTATCCTCTGGTGTTATGTTTGTTCTTCCATGGAAAAACTCTTTGAGCCTTAATCTCCGAAAAAACTCCTCCACGTCACTGCAGAGCTCTGTTTTATCAAGGTTTTTTGTAGGGCAGAAAGTCAGTCCCTTTGAGAGTACTCTGAGTTCCACTGTACTCGGTTTATATTTGGAGAAGTTGATGATAGAGCAGTCAGTGTTGCACTTTGTACTTTGTTTCTTTGATGGGTCACAGTTAAGACTGCCTGAAGTCTTAGTCTGCTAAGTTTCTTCCTTTTGTTTTGGACTAGATGATATTGTTGCTTTTGTAATATTGTTGCAATGCTTGCTTGATGTTGTCTGCAATTTGCCCATGCAGTGTACAGTTCAATATATTAATCTCATCTTGAATCTTCTTCTTGTTACTGTAAGATAACTTGATAAGACTATTTCGAAGCCTTTCAGCAATTCTGGAGCATAATTTATGTGAAAAGTGGCTGTTGTAGGTAATCCGAGTAGGATTTTTAAATTGAAGTCCTTTTGGAATCTGGTTTTCTTTTTTGCACTTTGTTGAAAACAAAATGTCGCTGTTCAGTTGTGCCAAATTCTTCAGCAGAATTTTAAGTCTCATTTGTCTCAAATCAATTGTGTTTAGCCAGGCTCCGAGATACAACTGGATTTGCTCAAACCTTGATGACAGAAATAAACATCTCCATTCCTTACAGAAAACTTTTGTTAATCAGGGATACCATCCGCAGGTTATTGATGATCAAATCCACAGAGCAACTCAAATACCCAGAGACACACTCTTGGATTACAAAGAAAAACAGAAAACAACAGGGTACCTAATGTAGTTACCTACAACCCACAACTGAACATTATTAGAAAAATAGCCAGAGACCTGCAACCCATGCTCCATACAGATACCCAACTAAAACAAATATTCCCGGAATTACCTCTCTTGTTTTATAGACAACCACCTAATCTGAGGAAAATGATTGTCAGAAGTGCTCTTCTTAAAACAACTAAAGCAGGTACATTTCCCTGCAACAGCAACAGATGTGAAACTTGCAAATACATCCTGTGCAAAGATCAAGTTGCAATTCCGAATACACAAAAAGTATACACCATTCTGGACCACTATTCGTGTGCTACATCCAATGTGGTATACATGATTACATGTATTAGGTGCTCTATAGGAGTCATATACATTGGTGAAACAGGACAAAAATTGTGCACAAGGATGAACCATCACAGTCTGTCAAAATCACAGTCTTCAGGACATGCAGGTCTTAAAGGGGAAGGAAACCTAGTTGGCACAAAAAACAACCATTCATTGATAAATATTGAAAATATTATAGCTTTAAAAACTCAAATTTGCTAAAATGTCATGATTAATTTTTTTGCTGCAATCTTGTATTTTAATAAATTTGCTCCTAAAAGTAGGCAAAGCACACATTAACAGGAAGGCCCTGTCTAAAGGAGAGGACCTGAGGGTCATGGAACCTGCCAGTAACCAAGATTCGTAAGTGTGTCAGAGATGAAGAGGTAATAAGGTATTTAATGTGCACAAAAGAAGTGGGTAGAAGAAATCGCTTGATCGATAATAAATCAGGCCCTTAGAGATAGTTATTTAAAGTCAAATATATGTCACATATAGCCTAACTCACAACTGCATTTATGTGGAGACATTTTAGGAGTGATGTTTTGGGCATATAGAAAAGCTCTGCCTTTTAGAAATGAAGGGATCCTGATAATATATTTTGTGTCATAGAGGCCTATTTACTGTACTAAAGGTCCAATTTTAGTGATATTAGAGTTTTCTGAAACCATAATTAAACTGTATTTCTCTGAAACCACAAATGGCAAGAAAGTTTTTAAATATATAAAAAGCACAAATATAAAAGACACAAATTAATTGAGAAAAATACAACTCATGAAAAAAAAAGAAACCCAAATATTAGTAAATAGGCCTCTTATATCTCTAAAACTTATATTTAGACCTCTTAATTCACAAACACTGAATTATTCACTTGTTTTGCAGACTGACAATTATAGCAATCATTAAAAAAAAAAATCAAGAGACAAACAAGTTTGCACTGTGTTAAAGTGGCAGATGCTAGAGAGAATCAGGTTCACCAAGAACTAAATAAGGTCTTTAATGGGATTGAATTCTTCCAGAATTTAAAAATTGTTTAGCACTTGACTGACAATTTACACAGTTTCATAGAATATAAACTCTCAGATTAAAATGTATTATGTGGAAAGTGGCAGGTAGAGCATCTTATTAATAGTATATATAGTAAAATTCCTGTCCAGCGCTACCAATTTCTATTTTTACTAGTTACAAAGAAGTCTTGCTCAGCTTCCTAGTTTTGCTTCTATGTGTGAATATCAGGGGCATTTACTAGATCGGAGACAATGTAATTCATTGTAACTTTCTGCCATTAAAATGATTGGAGTTTTTAAACTTGTTAAATAATTTATTTGTCATTTACCAGTTGACTGCACTATTTTAAAAGTAAATAAAATATTTTAAGTAGCCGGGGTAGTACATTTGCTGCTGAATGTTCAAATATATTCTTTTGATGAAATGAATGCCACAAAGCAGTATTTTTGGTTTATTGGAATTGATTGTATGCATAAATAAATCATCTTTTTTTAGGAATTTCCTAACAAATTGAAAATCTTTATTAAAAAAAAATAGTTTGCATAGTGAAAGACACAGCAGCCAGTCTTTTCAATCAGGAATGAGCACAGCTTTTCTTTTTATCTTAATTGAGACTTAAAGGCAATCACAACCTTAATAAACATTGTCTTGTCTACTTTCCACAGCAGCAGGGGTTTATGCCACACTGTGATAAAAGGAATGGCTCTGACATCTCAATAAACCTGATGCCTCTCTTAAATATAATAAAGCTCTCTTTATTTTTTGTGGATTTAGAATCAATTAGGCCTCAAGAGATAGTCCTGATGATGTCATTCACTATAAAAAATTTATAAATATTATTTCATATACTAATACATGTAAAATCAGTACAGAAAATGAAGAGTTAGGTCTTATGTGGGTCTTATTTAGTAATTAGCAAACAAGCAGGTCTTTGCTGTTCACAACTAATTGCTGATTGGGTTCTGTTGAAAAATGCATATATTGTTGATTACCACATTTTCTTTAAATGTGACCTTACTCTTGAGGTATTTGTTGTGCTTCCTATGTTATACTAACATATGATAATGCTAACTGAGACATCAGAGGGTTCATCATGGCGAGACAGTGTAAAGAGCAAAAATATTGCAAATTGCACCTTGCTGGCTTCTTGTACTCTCAGCCATAAAGCTTTGCTTATTTTTCCCTTTATCATGTGTAGGGGAGAGAAAACATCTCCTAGAGCAGAAAAAGTTGTATGCCAGGAAATTGTGTATTGTGTAAAAAACGCAGTTAAGATCATATTTAAGATAAGGCATAATTAAGGCAAGATATCAACTAGAAGCTTGGTGACCAAATCCTAAGCAAAGGTCAGAGGCAAGCTTATAAATGAACTTTAATAGAATAATTAATGAGCAACACATGGGGATAATAAGATGGGCAGAGGAAAGGGAGCAGACAGCAGGAATACAAAAAGTACATTGCAAGACCCTATCAAGACTAGCATGAAGAGCCCCCCAGTGTCACAGCCGGTAAATGCAACAGCAGTCCAGCACACAGTCCATCTGTCCAACTGTGTAGAATTCTAGGCAGTAATGCCATTTAAAGGAGAATGAAGGGTGCACAACTTTTATGGCCACTTTATGGAGTCCTGAAGCATAATTAATTCCATGAATAAAGGTGAACCGTTGCATCATATTCATCGTCAATGACCAACCCTAATAGATGGCCAGGATGTTGCCTAGGTTTGGCATTACTTCCTTCTGCTGGAACTGAAGTAATTGAAGCAATGAAGGATGTGACATTAAAGGAATGTTAGAAGGAGGGAGGCTGCATAATGCAAGGGCTTGAAGAAGTTGCAAGTTCCAAACCCAGGGCATGGTGGGAGAAAAGAAACAGAAGTTGGTTGACCACCCAACACTTTTGAGGAGCTGAAGGCAAAACCGAGAGCCACAGTGAGCTTTACCTAAAAACCTTACAGAAGCTGCTTTTACTTAAACTTTACCTTTCTTGGTCTTTTAGAATACAAAGTGATGAGGCAGTAATGCAAAAACCTGGTAACACAGATATATCAGTTTTGATGATATAATGTAAAACATAGGTATTTTTAAAATCAAATTTAAACTTTCATATATTAAAATGATTTGTACATTACTCATAATAAATCCAAATGTAATTTTTCTTTTTCTGTTTTTAGTGGTTTGAAGAAGAAAATTTAGTTAGGAATTACATTTCTCAGTGGTTTTGGGAAGGCTTAGAGCCATTAAAGAGTAGTACTTTGTGTGTGTTGAGTTTGTATATATACCTCTTAAAGGAAAACTATACCCCCAAAATGAATACTTAAGCAACAGATAGTTTATATCAAATTGAATGACATATTAAAGAATCTTACCAAACTGGAATATATATTTACATAAATATTGCCCTTTTACATCTCTTGCCTTGAACCACCATTTCGTGACTCTATCTGTGCTGCCTCAGAGATCACCTGACCAGAAATACTACAACACTAACTGTAACAGGAAGAAGTGAGGAAGCAAAAGGCAGAACTCTGTCTGTTAATTGGCTCATGTGACCTTACATGTGGTTTGTATGTGTGCACAGTGAATCTTACGATCTCAGGGGGCGGCCCTTATTTTTTAAAATGGCAATTTTCTATTTATGATTACCCAATGGCACATACTACTAAAAAAGTATATTATTATGATAATGGCTCATTTACATGAAGCAGGGTTTTACACATGAGCTGTTTTACTCAGTATCTTTTAATAGAGACCTACATTGTTTGGGGGGTATAGTTTTCCTTTAAAGTGTGTTTATAGCAACAACAGTTAATACTTTCAGGGGTTTTATAGCTGAAATCTTGCCAGGGTCTAGCCAATCAACTCATTAATGTTTTTATCTTCTATTTATGAAACCTAGAAGTTTAAGATAAAGTTGTACGGAAATAAAGTATAGTATAGTCACAGAAGAATGGCAAATGTTTTTGAAGTAGTTACATATGCCAATCCCATTAGTTCAAAATAATTTCAATAACTTCAACTAGATCGAAGAGTAGTACGTCTTTTTTTGTCAAACAGATAACATTAACTAGATCATTGAGTAGTTTTGTCAAACGAAATCTTCATACTTCCATAGGAAGCATGGAAAATATATGTTGGTCAATTAGCTCCTGAACTTCTCTATAAATACATCAAAGTGGTAAAATACAGATGAAACAAAATTGATTCAAAGCAGTATTGGGGAAAATCATTTTTTATGAAATATTAATATAAACTAGAATATTCAGCAAAATCTATATACTTTGACCTCCTAATTATTAATATTGCTAGCCTTGTGGGGGAAATCTGCACCACAAACATTTTTTTTGCATAAAAAAAAGAAAATGTAATTTTAAGCAATCTTATTTTATACAAATGAAAACAAAATCTATGGTTTTAAAGGAGAACTAAAACCCCCTGCTGCTGCCCCCCCCCATTGACCCCCTTCACTGCTCCCCCTTCCTGGTGTTGATCTGGAATGGGTGTCCCCTCTGGCAACACTGACCTGTATGTGCAGAATAGCACAGTGGAGCTCAGGGGCACTATGTTCGATAGCTTTGGTATCTTCAAGATCATCTTCTCTCTTTTCGGTAATTTAGGGAGCTTTCTGGCTCCAATTGCGCATGTGCCAAAAGCTGGATTTTTGATGCTCACGTAACAAAGATGCCAAGGCTGGCAAACACAATAGCCTGTCTTAAGTTAGTTCCATTGTAAAGAGTTTAGTTCTTTCTGAAAGCACATGTCCAGGCACATTGACCTGAGATGGCTGCCTACACACAACTAAATAAAATACATTTATTGGTTCAAGAATACAATTTTAAATGGTAGAATAAATTACGTGTAATGTACACATTGTGATTTAGTAATAAACTACACCATAACAATCATGACAGAATCCCTATAAACACACTCTACAACATATAAAAAGTTTTCATGCAAGAAATATATTTATCACATTTAAGACATTTCTGAAATATAATATAAAGGCATGACAATTTGGCCAGACCCTCAGGTTAGATCCTGTAAACATTGTAAAAATAAGCATATTTAATTGAAGTAGAGACAGCATGGCTTTATTTATTTGCAGAAACAATTACACAGTAATTTATACAATGTCCTGGAAAATATATAAATAAAGTCAGTGAATAATAATAATATTAATATTATATTAATAGTTTTTAAAGTTAGTGTTAAAGATTGTTTAATTTATTGCTTGTGCTAACTAGGTCAAATCAAGTAACAATTTTCATGTTTATATTTTCAGCATCTCCTTTGATTTCATACTGTAATAATACTCAGGGCAGAGTTATCAAAATTTGAGTTTAGAGCTTAATAAATAAAAACACCCACATTATATGTGATTTTTAGAACATTTGATATTTATCAAATTATGAGATCTAACTTTCACCCATTGATAAATTCAATTCTAAAAATCCCATAGGAATGAATACAATGTGGGTGAGTTTTTATTTATTAAGCTAAACTCACATTTTTATACATCTGACCCTTACTCTCTTGCTGTATTATTATTAGAATCCAGCATGATATTATGATGGATGGTGTATCTATAGATGGTGTATGCATTGAGCATGTAGATTACATACAAATATTGAATGATACAAGAGGTAAAGGGGGCATTGCTTAAAGGGGACCCATCACCCAAAACAATTATTCAAAATCCTATTTTATCACATTTGTCAAGCAAAGAATTTTAATTACACTATATAAATTATTAGAATCTTGTTTCCTTCAATCTGGGATTTCAAAATTAAAGCAAGCAGGCAGCAGCCATTTTGTACACACTGTTATTAAGACAAGCCTTGCATCATCTTAGAATTTTGTTTGTGCACCAGAATGGGGGACCCGATGCCCACGCACTGGTTACACAATTAAATGGTAAAAAGAACGGGGGAATGTGTGGAGAGCAGTGACATCTAGGAAGTGCTGAATGGAAAGTGACATTAATTGTCTGCCCCGCCTCTATGCCCAGGGCATAGAGGAGTGGTAGACAATATTTGATTGACAGCTGAGATATTTAAATGTGCTTACAACAGCTATGAATGCTTTAATAAAAAATAGAAATTGGATTCCATGTTTAATTTGAAAAGGACTTTTATTATACAGATTTTTGTGTCTGAGTGACAGGTCCACTTTAATCTAAAAGAAGAAGGGAATATGAGATCAGAAGTCATCAAAGTAAGGGATGTGGCAGTAGCACATAATGTTTACTAACTGGTCCACCAAATATAAATGCAGATACTGCCAAGTACAACATTTTCTATGTGTTTAATCTAATCTCAACTGGTAGATCCCTCACACAGTTTGAACAGCTCTGCACAATTGATGTTAAATTAAGGCATACATTGCTAATAATTTATAAAATTCTTATTGAAAATAGATATCTAGATTTTACAAAAGTATGGGAAAAAAAGAGCTTAATATCTCACTAGCAGACAAAGAATAGGGAAAGGTGTTTAAAATAATAAATAAATGTTCCATAAACAATAGATTTCAGTAATATTATTATATCATCTCTTTTTTTTCAAGACATTGATCTCTAGGTGTTTTTGGAAAGTCAGTGAGAGCGAGCATTGGGTCTGGGCCAGATAAATATTTAGTAACTGGGGGCTTATCGGTGTAGTTGTAGGATTCAAAGGGAACAGATAGAGGCTCCCAACATACTGTACTCACATACCTTTTCTGTGGGCACAGAACATCACAGCTATTGAGGCAAAAGTCAAATTGTGTCTTAAATAAAATTAACCTGTTTACTTTAACTATTTCCTCACAACTTCTTTGGAAACAGGCATCCAAGAAGTATTGTTATCTAGTAGCCTGCTCCAAAATGAAAACATGAAACATGAAAGGAAGGCAATTAATGCCCCTGACACAAAGAAATTTTGTTTCCAGAACATAAAGTGAAGATAAATTCCAAGGGAAAAATTTGAGAGGTTTGTCAGTATGATTTTTTTGCATGGTTTTCTCATTAGATTAAAATCTGTTTTTTCAAAACTCTGAATTTAATAAAGACTTTAAGCTGCAATGATCTGTTACACCAAGCTTTGCCTGCTGTTTTTTTTAATTATCAATGCAAATAAAATGTGATTCATCATTGTTTATTTAGTCATGACATCAGACAAGATAGTAAAAAATGGCCTGATTTAAACATCCATATCGGTTCAGATAGTGCTCAAACTCTGTAACTGTAACTCTGGCTGTTTAAGTATGGGAAAACTTCAGCTGCAAGTCTTAGAAATAAGGGTAATTGCTGGCTCATGTATTAGCAGAAAGAAGCATTAGAAGAAAACTCTGATCAAGATCTTTCCACAACTGTTTGCCATGAGCACACCTAGTAAACCCAAAATGTAAATAACATAAACACAAGCTCAGCCTGTGCAGTGTGTGCAGAAATATATATAAGTGCCATTCCATGCAATGTGTATAGCATAAGTGTATGGAATACATCTCATTATCCCAGTATCTTGACCCTGATCTCTGATAGGCCACATAGACATGCCTCCCATGATGTCAATGATTTGGCAGTTTAATGCATACATAATGACTTTAGGGAACTGTGTAATTATAACAGAGTTGAGGAAATGCTGCAGCAATCCTCAACTGAAACGGAGATCAAAGTTGTTTATTAGCTCAAGCACACAAATAGACAACATCCCAACTTAATTATTACGGGCTAGTAGATATAAATTTTGAGTGCTTATAAACACATAAACATATCAATACATACGGGTACGTTACAGGAGAGTAGTATCAAACACCATATTAAATCATTCCAAAAGTATAACTTTTTTTCAACATATATAAAGTATCAGGCAGCTATCTACTGCTCTCAATCTCTTTTAGTTAAAGAAAAAGTAAATACAATTCTAAAAATCCCATAGGAATGAATAAAATGTGGGTGAGTTTATTTATTAAGCTAAACTCACATTTTTATAAATCTGACCCTTACTCTCTGCTTTTTCTTTTGTTTTTACCATAACCTTCTCTATTGCTGTATTATTATTAGAATCCAGCATGTGATTATGAATCTCTTTTAGTGAAGGAAAAAGTGTATTCCCTCCAACACTTCGACCTGTTCTCACCCTCTAGGTTCTAGGTTCCTGCATTTCAGGAAATGATTCTGTCCGGAACAGTCCCTTCCACTGTCTCCTGATAAAATGAATACCTTGTTGCCCTTATATTATATTATTTTGCAAATAGTTCAGAGCAAATGTTTTCAACTGGTATGTGTTTGTGGCAGAATTTATGTTTTTGCAAACGGCAAACATATTTGTGAATCAGTACTAGATTTTTGCTATGCCTTTTGTTTCATTGTGAAAAAACACCCATTGGCCAATGCATTTGGAGTGATAAAAAAACTCAAAAAAATACACCTGCTGACTCATTTGGCAAGTGAAAGAAACCTAGAAAAAATGACCATTGAATTTTTTGGCTATGCAAATAGGGGCAGTTTCGCTCACTACTCACAACTTAACGTATTTTTTTTTTTAAAAGGAGAAATAAACCCTAGCTGCCCTCCACTGTCTCTATATACCCGCCTCCAAGCTTCCTCCCTGCAGCATCTATTCATTTTAAAACTCTCCCTCTATTTTGACCTGCTTTAAATCTGCAGAGTTGCGCAGACTTCTGCAGTTGCCGATACGGATCTTGCTGGAACATGCGCAGTAGAATCTGATTCAGGACAAAGATTTACCTGCGTGTGCTCCTCTAACATCGGTGTCACCACTCTATCAGAAGAAAATTTGTAGCAGGTCAACAGACAGGCAGACTTTTAAAAGGAATTGATGCTGTGGGAAGGAGCTTGGGGGGGAAATGGAGCAGGCAGTGGAGGGGGCGTAGGGTTTAGTTCACAAAGAATTTTGAAACTTGCCAAGTATCTTTTTCAAAAATATTTTTGCACTTGTAGAATACAGTGTATATACCACTTCTTTTTATCATCAGAGAACTACCATTCATTAAAAAGAGTTGCCATTGTACTTTTAAATCAATATGTAATGGCCATCCTCGCCTGATAATCAATCTTTAACATGATCAAACTCTAAACAGAGTTTCATATGTGTTTTCTTGCAAGTATAAGAGTAAATGGGGGACAATGAAATAGTATAGCATAAAAAATATATACATACTAAATAAAAATACATGGCTGATTCTAGTCATACTCAGGGAGTGCCTTTTATTTTTGCACTATACGCCAACAATTACTAAATTACTAAAGAATGTTCTGAATTTTGCTTTCTTATTTAGTCACATCAGTTCATTACGAAGATTGACTGATGAGTCACCCACTTGAAATTACTATATATTTAATGTGTGGAAGAAAATTAAGAAAAATGATTCACAGCATGGTGACTAAAACTTGATAACATTGATTCGCTGAGTCAGATTGATTGTCTTCATGGAAAGGCCCATTATTTAGAATTTTCTATAGTAAGGAGGTGAGAAATTCCAAACCATACAATTAAAGCGGATACAAAAAGGTCTTCTACAGTCTAGAGAGATGAACTTTGATGTAAAACAAAAGGAGATACATAAAAGAATGAGGATGACTTGGGGGTTTAGATTTCTTACAATGTTACAAAGGTATAACAAAATTGTTGGAGAATTCTTTAGACTTGGCATGCCTTAGGAGACGTTTTGCAAACTTGAACAAGGCAATGTTATGAAGGATGAAAAAAGAAACAAAAGATTGCAGAATGTAATGATTTAGTAACCGATATCAAAGAAAAATAAGTTATTTGATTAAATATTTATATTTATTTGCATACATATAGATATTAAGATGGTAGCAAAGTGAAGCAATAGTTAAGTCAGGCTGCAGCAACAAATGTTTTTGAATGGAGCAGCCATTTACAATATGAGCATTCAAAATATTGAAGACGTTTAGGTGGAAAATAAGTTATAAGAATTTTTGATCACTAAACATTTTAAGCAAGCAGTGTTAATACACTTCCCTGTATTATCTAAATGCCTAACCTTAAATAAACCATAGCAATTTTTTTTTGAATCTCTAGGGACATGATTAAATTTGATTATCCTCAGAGAAAAACATGAAAAAAATACTTAAATTAAATATATCTATTCACTTTCACTTTATTTTTTTATTTTCATTATTATGCCCAATAGGAATATTTGCTGCAGGGAATCAACTGATAGAATGGGATGAACAGTGAGATGCCTTGCCTAATGGCATGGAAAGAATATTTTGAAGATCTTATGAATGTCAATAACTGTGAATCAAGGAAAATCCCAAAATTAATGCTTCTGAATTAGGCAACCTTTTAGTAAAAAATTATATTAATATTAGTTAGTCTGTTCTGGTTCATATGTAAGGAGTGAGACAACAAACATATAATAAGCTTGTAAAAGCCTCAAGGTTTTACAGTTATGTACACAGAGCTAGACTGTTTTGGTTACTTGTAAAGTTCCCCTATACCATGCACATTATTTACAGTAACTATAGAATATATGGTAATGGATTTACTACGAGATAACTAATTTAACAAAGTTTGCAAGCAAGGCTTACCTGGGCACAAGCCTGTAAGGCAGCCAGAACATGTAGATATATATATTGCTGCCACACTTTGTCATTTAGACTTGGAATTATTTATTTTATGTATATTTTTTCTATGTATTTTCTGATACCACATCTATTTTAAAACAGATGCATTACTGATTATGCAAAACAATTTATACACTGGGGCAGATTTATCAATGGTGGAATGTTAGAGTTGTTTTAATTTGAATGAACTTGAATGACCTCAAAATTCGAATAGTATCTTATTTAAGACTCTAATGAATATTACCGACCTGAAAACCCAAATGGAACTCGACTAAACTCAAATCAAGTTTTTTCTCCAAAAAAAACTTGACTGTCAGGAAGGCTATTAACATCTTCAAATGGGTCACTGGACCTCTGCCATTGTTCTCTACATGAACTTGGCAGGTTTTAGCTGACGAATCGTGGCATTCAAATTGTTCCCAGGGTTCAGGTATGATAAAACTCAAATTCGAGTTTGGATTATTCCCATTTAGAATTCAAAAATTCGAATTTCCAATTCTAACCTCAATAAATCTGCCTATTAATCCTTATTATATTCAGTTTTACAAACGGCTTCTCCTTAGATCTTTTCATCTGCCCATTTTCTATTCCAATATTCAACCCTAATTCTGTTCTTGGTTATAATATCTATGCCCTCTCTCCGCTACTAGAGCATTTTTCTGGGGTCTTTCTTCCTTTCACTATTTATATATATTCTGTATTTGTTAATGCAAAATTTATATTTAAACTTATACATACACTATTCCTATGTAGTTTTCCTTATCTGTTGGCATTGCCATTATCATTAAATCTGAACACACATAGGGGCACATTTACTAAGGGTCGAATATCGAGGGTTAATAAACCCTCGAATTCGACCCTTGAAGTAAAATCCTTCGAATTCGAATATCGAATTTGAAGGATTTTGCATAAATCCTACGATCGATCAAAGTAAAAATCGTTTGAACGTTTCGAAGGATTTTAATCGATCGATCGAAGGATTTTTCTTCGATCGATCGAAGGATTTTTCTTCGATCAAAAAAAGCTTAATAAAGTGATGGGGAAGGTCCCCATAGGCTAACATTGTACCTCGGTAAGTTTAAACTGCCGAAGTATGTAGTCTAAGTTTTTTTTAAAGAGACAGTACTTCGACTATAGAATGGTCGAATTGTCGAACGATTTTTAGTTTGAATCGAAGTCGAAGGTCGTAGTAGCCTATTCGATGGTCGAAGTACCCAAAAAAATACTTCGAAATTCAAAGTTTTTTCATTCGAATCCTTCACTCGAGCTTAGTAAATGTGCCCCAAAGTGTAATATAATTAGTGAATTTCGTAACTGATGATCAAACTGCAGTGCACATCCATCACTCCATGATGGATTTGGTTCCCTCTGCTATAATAAAACCCTATTACACCTATTTCTCCAGATATACAATGTAACTAGGATGTACTTTATCAATGGTAGCATTGTATAGATCTTGCTATGTGATCACAGGTCAAACAAAAACAAATTCCCAGAATTTGGATTTGGGAGGGGAGGTCTGTCTATTCTTTAAAGCACTGTATAATGCAATATAGATTTACAATATATATTAATATCTAAATGAAAACAACTACAGATACATATAAGCGAGAGTTCACTGTTATTCCTGGAGGACAACTTGTTTAAATAAAATGGAGCAAAAAATGAATAAAAAAGAAAGAATATTAAAAGACTATTAGATGCAGATACACGTTTTTATATATATATTTATATTTTTTTTTACCAAATTCATAAACTAAACATTCATTTTTAAAAAAGCTGCAACAAAAAGAGCTTCAAAATGTATTTGTATTGCTGACATGAAGCTGTGAATGAATGGTATCATAATAGATACAAAGTTTACTCCATCTTTACCAACCATTTCAGCCAATCAAAAGGAGATATTTCCTCTTCTGCCTTTGGTTGCTGTAGTTGCTACACCTAAAATAATGTTGTATGGATGAAAGTTTGAGTTAAACTTTATCTAGAAAAGCCTCTTCTTTAATTTTTCTGAGGAAATCTACAAGATATCAGTCCCATGAAAATGGTAAGACATTTTCCAATGGACTAAACCAGGGCTGTCCAACTGGCGGTTTGCGGGCCGCTTGACCCCCCTTTTGTGGCCCCCCACCTACCTGCTGTGTTTGCTTAACATGTGTAAAATTTAAAATGTATCACTACAAAGATTAACTGGCCCCTACATTGTTTATACCTCAAATTCAGACTAATCCCCTGTATTTTTCACACCTGTGACCCTCCCTGCATTGTTCACACTTGTGACACCTCTATTGTTCACATCCTAAAATCCTGTATTGTTCACACCTGAGACCCAGACTGAAACTGGCCACATTATTCACCTGTTCACACTATATACAAAATGTTAATGGGGCACCAGCACTGTGTCACTGTATGTAGTACATTTTAGAGTGGTCCTGATGGATTTCCCTCTTGCTCTGTTCTGCCTTCCATATGCTCCCTGTGTGTGACATATTCTGCCTGTGTGTGCCCTGCTCTGCCTGTGTGTGACATACTCTGCCTGTGTGTTCCCTGCTCTGCCTGTGTGTGCCATACTCTGCCTATGTGTGCCCTGCTCTGCCTGTGTATGCCCTGCTCTGCCTGTGTGTGCCCTGCTCTGCCTGTGTGTGCCCTGCTCTGCCTGTGTGTGCCCTGCTCTGCCTGTGTGTGCCCTGCTCTGCCTGTGTGTGCCCTGCTCTGCCTGTGTGTGCCCTGCTCTGCCTGTGTATGCCCTGCTCTGCCTGTGTGTGCCCTGCTCTGCCTGTGTGTGCCCTTCTCTGCCTGTGTATGCCCTGCTCTGCCTGTGTATGCCTTGCTCTGCCTGTGTGTGCCCTGCTCTGCCTTTGTGTGCCCTGCTTTGCCTGTGTGTGTCCTACTCTTTTTGTTTGGAACAAAAGCCTGGTATTTGTTCTGGGAGTTTGTTGGCGTTTGAAAATAAATTGTTAGGGGCCCCTAAGGTGTTTAATCATGTGCTGGGGGTGCTGTGTTATCCAAGGAGAAGAGGAGGTATATGAATTTAAGAGTATGTCTTAATATGACAACTTTTTTCACATATGAGTGATAGTTATATCCCTGCAGTGAGCACCAATCATTTGTTTTTTTGGTGTGCTACCACAATTAATGTGGATATGATCTTGTGGTAACATGGGTGTGGTTTAAATTGGTGGTGGTTTAAAACAGGGAGTGATCAACTCTGGCTTCCATTATCGGCCCTCCACTATGTAGGCTGGAAAAATTTCGGCCCACGGGACCACAGAAATTGGACAGCACTGGACTAAACTATAGAATACAGCAAAGCCCTGAATACCACATTATTTTCTCTTAAAATGGCAATGCATGAATACAATAATCAAGGACATGTATACATTGTGTAACCGTTTGAGGTCACAGGGTCGTCGTCTCCTGGGGGTAGACGGGTGCACAGCAGTATTGGAGTCCACGCAAAACATCACAAAACTGGCTGGTAATGTGCAACTGGCCGCAACCAGTTTTATTCGTCTGGTTGGCAGGAAGACATGAATCAAAACAAACAAAAATGAAAATAAAACCTTGCCTGTCCAGCACTAACTAAACAATCAGCTCCTAACTAACTAGGTGAGGATCTAACATCCAGCACCTAACAGAAAACAGTATTTGTGGCACAGCACGTACTCACATGAATCTGGCTCTCTCACAGGCCTGCACTGCCTGCTCTTTTCCCCAGGATTGAGAGAGAGAGACACACAATCCCTTCCCTACTTAAGGAGAGAAAACACCTGTTCCTCTCTCAGGTGTTGGGCAAAACCCGGACCGTCCATCTGGAATCGGATCCCGCCCAACACTCAACACTCTTGTAAACCGGGTCCTTTTTACGGCTATTACAGCTAGCCACAGACCCGTGAAAAAATGTACATTTACTTGGTTGCTTAAAAACAGTATGACAGAAATCTGGATGATACATACACCCCTTCAACCAATTTCCCAGCATTTCTGTTACAATTGCTTTGAAGCTATATTGCTTTGAGGCTGTAATAGACACATACAGTAAGAGCAATCACCTAGAAGTCATAGCTAATAACGCACTGCACATATTATCTGTACACATACAGTAGGCGTGGAATGCAAGATATGCTGGAGGTTTAAGAGAAACCTATATGCACATGAAAGTACGTCCATTAGTCAAAAGACATAATAGACTATTCAGGACTCTTTTATAAATGGTTCAGTAAATAGATATGATGCCTTATGCCTTTGTGTCTCATTAAATACACTAGAACTGCAGAAAGAACAGTTGCCGCCCCTATCTAGGAGAAATGTCCTCTTTCATATGGATATTTTATACCTGAGGTGAATTTATATCTATGACAGGTTTTTTTAGTTTTTGTTTCTTTTGTTTTTGCCTGCTTTTTTAGGAGAGCATTTCAGACCTCTGCATTTGTAATTGACAATAAACGCAGTATTTCAGTATTTTTTCACTAAAGTATTTATTTATTTATTTTTTGCTGTAAGTGTCCAGGGTAGTGAAGCTGTGGTTGTGAATTCAAAATATCACTTTATGATGGAAAATGACAGAACGTGTATTATTCTGACATTAACTGTGGAAGCTGCTCCAAGTAAAATAGGCAGAGACTGCCATCTAGCGGCAATATGAAAATAAAAAAAGATATCACTGTTCCGTGAACAGAAGAAAATCTGACAGTAAAACTGTTTGTCTTGCAGTGACATTAGCAAGATGCTGGATCAATCCGATCCAGTCGACCTTGTCTGCCTTAAGAGCTAAGTAACTCAACTGGCACACCAGCAACTTTTGAACCTTTACAGCTGAGAATCTTTATTTAATTTGAGTAAAGATCACACCAGAGGTTTAAAATTGCCCTTAGCAAAGACATGCTGCAATACACTCATAGATTTTTGAAGGCTATTGTTATTTATGGTTTATGAACTATCTCTATTTTATGCAATGAAATTAAATAAACCAAAATTCTCTCGCGAAAGTAGAAAAAATGAACTCTTTTGCCCTTGAATTGAGCAATAAAAGCTACCATATTAAGATGAGCAATTGGCCTGTAAAAGCTAAGGTTTAACAAAATTGAGAAATGTTTTAGCTAATAGCAAGTTTATCTTATTTTGACTTCAAATATATGCCTGCATGAGAGCTAGTGGGCTTTCAAAGCATCTCTGGGGAATCTTATCAGAATTGTAACACAAAACCATTCTTATTTTAGAGACTAGAGCCTTGATGTGTATTATAATGTATGTACTATTTACTATGGAGGTTGAAAGACAACCTTTATTGAAATACATTTTTTCTTGAAGCAGTTATAGTGGTTTTCTTTGCAGCTACTTAATAGCAGGCATTAAATAATTCCATTTAAAAGAGAAGGAAAGTCTGTTTGCACTTGGGGTTGCCAAATGTTAGGCACCCCCAAGTGATTGTATTGACTTACCTTACCTGAAACCCTGGGCTGGTCTTCCTATCGGCAGAAAACGACACGGGCTCGGGGTTATACAATCACGCGGTTGCACATGTGCAGTAGAACTAAACGAACAAAGGATTTGAACGATCTCAATTTCCTGACTGGCACATACTCGCCCAGGGCTCTACCCCAAATACTCACTCCTCATCAGGACAACAGGCTGTCCTTGCTAACTAGTCTCTCAATATGTCACTCCCAGAGCGAGATCACGCCTCACTACTAACAACTGACTAATCCTACAGGAAACAGCCTCCCACCTGGTCTGACCACAATTTTATTAGCAGTAATAAGATGGCTGGCTTTAAAAATGGCTTTGAATGGCTTCTGCAAGAATGGAGGACATAGTTGTTCAGTTAAGTACCATAAGATATATTATGGGCAAGTATCATCATTTGAACTATAATCATTTGATTATGTCAGTCAGTGAAGTGGAGCCCTAAGACAAGTTCAGGGCCAATCTTTGGAGAATCACATTTGGCAGGTAAGCCTTCAGCTCTGCTCTAGAAAATAAGTTGTTCTACAGGAAAGAACCAGATCAATATAAGAACTACGGAAATACACATATATATATATATATATATATATATATATATATATATATATATATATATATATATATATATATATATATATATATATATATATATGTGTATTTCCGTAGTTCTTATATTGATCTGGTTCTTAGTATGTTGATGTATTTCCAGCTGTAAGATTTGGGGCTTCTCTCTCCTGGTTTTGGTGTGAACGCAGGAACAATTATAATGTATATTCTATGAAAACTCTGCTTTGAAAGGATGCAAGAGTAATTGCACTGAACAAACTGAACCTCCATGAAGAGACTGTGAAGCAAAACACCACTTTCGTGTGAATGCCCAGAGAGGGGACAGGAAAATGTTCTGTGCCACAGATATCATCTTCCATATTACTATTTTTTTAGGGGATGGAGTATTAAAATAATAATACAAATACATTTGTAAATGAAAAGGTCTTGCGTTCATACTGTGACAAGAGTTGGGTGTTTAGTTAAATTATTATGGAAAGGAATATGTTAAAAACATGCACATTTAATGTTCCCATCTGCGTTGCAGCCACCCAAGCAAATGCAATATGCCCCCAACAGTTTATTAGTGTGTCTGCAGTTTATTGCCATCATAAATTAAATTCTCACTTCCCTTAAAGGTTTTGCTCTGCTGCCCACAAATCAGTTGCAGAAAACATATTATTTGCTCCTACCTGTAGAGCAATACAGTGAAGACAACATTGTTGGACTTTCTCCCTAAAGTTAGGGTTTTTATCAGTGATACAAATTCCATGCTGGACCAAATCAAGTTGATCAAATAGTTTGGACCTTGAGCGAATGATCAGATAATAATAGGGGTCTATGAAAGCCCAGTGAAAGAGGACAAATTCAAAAGGCCAATGTGACCTTATAGAAATCTGGCTAATTTTCAGGCGCCCATTTGTGGAAATAATGTATATTGACTGAAAAGTATGTGAAAAAATTAAAAATTAAAAACAATAAATGGCTCATCTATATTACTGTACTTACTGTACCTGTGGGTTGAAACCCAGGAGAGGGGGTGATCGAATAAAATTACTACTAAAATGTGAAGCAAGTTGGATTTGTAGACTTGAGACTTTAAGCCCTAAGGGTATGAACAAAGAATACGACTTAAGTACAGTAATATAGATGAGCCATTTATTGTTTTTAATAAGTATTTATTCTGTTTTAATTACTGTTTTTATCTTCTTATACTCCTTATCCCCTATAGAACATCGACAGGAAACACTGATTGGTGATACAGAATAGACTACTGAATGAATTACCGATTTAGAGAATAGACTGCCGATTGAATCTCTGCTATTAAGATAAGATATTCTAATTATTATGATTTAGGTTTCTGATACTTGAAATATATGGGAGATACACTTATTTTGCAAGTAAAGCTATAACAATGAGAGTGTGATCTAGGAATGTACAATGTATGTAATACTATGTGATTGCCACTAGGGGTTTGTGGGTATAAAGGAAGTGATAATGATACTTTGTTTTTAGCTTGAAAAAGGATCTGTTGTATCCGAAACGTCGCTATGCTATCTGTTGAATAAAAGCGGTTTTAATACCAAATTGGAGTGCTGCAATTCGTGTACTTATTGAATTGGAGGTATGTGAAGGTGAACATACTTTGTTGCGTGCACCCAAGTAAGATAAAGGATCAATTAAGCATATAGAGTGCTGGATAACTGCTGTGAAACGAGAAATACAGGAGACCTCTGACAATAAAGGTCCCCACAAGCTCTAAATCTTTATGTCACCTATGATAATGATATTACCAATTACCTATACAGTGTACTAATCAATACTTTTGCATATCCAGCATGTGCCTGTGTTTCCAGTACCAGGGGTTCAAAAACATAGTTCATTACAGGGGCCATATTTCAAGGCAGGAGTTTTAATGTATTATCATAGTTGCCATGGACTGATAGCTAGCCCCATGGACTTCTAGTTAAATCTATTTGTTATGAATGTGGCCAGGAAAAACTGGGCTGTACTACCTCTCATTTGACTGGCTGGAATTCTTTATATTAGCAGCACCAATGGGTTGCCCTTCTGAATGTCTCCTAAACCATCATAATGATTACTTAAAAACAAGACTGTAAAAGAATTCTAGTAGAAGCAGAAGTTATCACAATGATTTCTCAAATGAATCATGTTGAATCAGAAAACATGTTACTGAATACTAATCCAAATGCATGCACAGGATATGTTGTATATAGCATGGCATGTTTTCTGAAAATATTGACTCTGATGTAGTGTCTGACTTGCATTGATTTAATCTTGCAAATGATGAAAGAAGCAGGCATTGTCTTTAAACATTGCCTTTATATCCATGTATGAATAAACAGAAACCTGTATGTCCCTCATGCAGACAGTATGAGCTAGGTGCAGTCTATTGACTTTCTTTGACCTCAGGGGTAAACATACAATAAATTCTAATATTAGTCTTTGTCAAGCTAGTGATTCAAGACTAATAATTGAATAAACAAAGTAAAAAAATGCAGCATATTGTAAACGTTAAAGAGCATATATATATATATATATATATATATATATATATATATATATATATATATATATATATATATATATAAACCTGGAAGAAGTCTCGCACTCACATTTAAAAAAAAAGTCAATCAAAGGTGTTTTTATTTCAAAAAGTGAAGTCCTGACATTTCGGTCAGCCACTGAAAATGGCTGACCGAAACGTCAGGATTTCACTTTGTGAAATAAAAACACCTTTAATTGACTTTTAAGCCCTGCAAGTGCGAGACTTCTTCCAGGTTTACATTTTTGCTTTTTTCTTGCACCCAGGCAATGTTAACCTACATTAGACGTGAGTGCTGGTATCCCTACGATATCTATATATATATATATATATATATATATATATATATATATATATATATATATATATATATATATATATATATATATATATATATATATATATATATATATATATATATATATATATATATTATATATAATATTAATGTAATGGTTGGCACCCTAAATCTAGAACCGATGCCAAGCACCCTGGTCTCGGCTTGTGCTTCTGCCTGTAGCAGCCGCCTTTGGCTTCCGGAGGAGCCCTCAGCTACTCAGATGCCACCAGGTCTTAAAACGAGAGGTGCAAGGCGAGGGGTTCTAAACAAGCAGAGGGGCACGACTGTAAGGCAAGAGTCTTTGGGCTGAAGGGCACAGTACAAGGTGTGAGGCAAAATCGTAGTCAGATCAGGCCGGGTTGGGGGAGGCAGAGAACAAGCGTAGTCAGGCAGGCAAGGGTCAAACGGGTAATCAATCAGAAGAGATACAGCGGAAGAGGTAGTCGTATAACAGGCAGGAATAGGAATCAGGAGTTCAGAATAGTAGTTAGCCAGGCAGGGGTCAAAACAGGAATCAGACAGATTAACAAATAGCTTTAAGCTCAGGAACCACAGGAAAACAGATCCTATCACGGACAAGGTCCTGTGGCTTTAATAAGCTTTTTATACTTTCAAATTTGGTGCCATTGTGAGCTGGCGTCTATACGCCAGCGCGCCTTTAAATTGCGAAGAGGCGTGCGCGCGCGTCCTAAGGATCCAAGACAGCTTCTTCTAACTACAGTATATTTAATGGTTTGATAAATATGTATTTTAACGCAATGTGTAATTCTTTTGCTTTAGTACAAAATGTTATAAAAGAGAAGATGAGAGTCTTCTCTTTTATAGCGTTTTGTACAAAAGTAATGTTCTCTTTTCCACATACCACAATTGAAAGAGCTGAAAACCATGGCAACATTAGCAATGCCATAGCATTAATGTCCACAAGTACTGTATTCAAGGCAACAAATATTGATTAAAAAAGCAGTCTGTGGTTTCCAAGGCATACTTGCAAATTAGTGGGGGAGGAAACATAAAAGGGATCTGTATTTATAATGCTTCTTTAAGTATGCTTGATGAAAATCACTTCAATATGTTGTATATACAATATTACTGTATTAAAGTTCATTTTGTCTCCAAGGTATAAATCTTACATGATCTGCTTTCAGCTACTCACTATGTTCAATATTACCCAATCGTGTCCTAACTAGAAACAATGCCAAACCAATATTAAATTGTTTTGTAATGTTAACCAACCATTATTGAGACAACATTTGATTTTGATTTGTAATTGGCCCGATGATTCCTGATCATATTGCCCTCATTTATGTCAGATCTGTTTGGCGGTTATTGCTTTTAGCGGCTACAACATTCAACAGCCTGGTGTAAGGCATGGGAAGTGTAGCAATAGTAAAATATTTTCTCCAACAAGTATTACATTCCAAATACTTTTATGATCATACCTACCGTCTATACTGTAATTTTAATAACTTCTTGCCAAACAGTATAAAATATTGCATTTTGAAACAGAATACTACTGAGATGATATATAGACAGTATTGATATGTTTCTTACACTCTCAAGGTCATGTTTCTCCTCAAGGTCATAATGGTCATGGACATTGAGTTTTCATCTTACAAAGCTTAATAACCATTAATATGTCCAACAAATCCAACAACTTCTGTTGAAGGAATGTTCAACTTAATTCCAACTGTAGTTTTGTATTAAGTTTATGTGGATGAAAAGTGGGTAAATGAATGCTATCTAATAAACTATTGCTAGGTAGAAATCTACCCAGAAATTTAACTTTACAAATTTATGAAATCGATGTAATCTAATCTATAACTGAACAATGGAATTTGTTTTTAGCTAACAAGTATATTGAAATAATCAAATATTTCAGGAGGATTGTGTCTTATTAAAGGGAATATCGACCAAAAAAATTATTCTTGCCTAATAAAAAAAAGTAACAATCAGGCAAATGCTGCTTTAGCCATTGTTATAGCCAAATAGCCATTTATTTCTGTGGTTACAGGTTTAACCACTGCAATAACTTCTGTTTCTTTATAGATTACTGAATAATCTGTAGAAGCACTTAATTGTTGAATTAAAATAGTATTGCTATGTTTTTTTTTACTTGGATGTACTACATAAACCTGTAGGAGGGCAGAACTGATGTCAAGCCGGGGCATATGTAACATTGGGTTGCTCTTGTGGCAGCATGAAAAAGTACTGTAAAGGGATATTTTAAAGTAGGGCTTCATCTTGTAGAATTGCTGATGGAAGGTGGAGGTAATTTTTTATAGATGATATTATGTTTTGAGATCATAGGTTCCTGCAAAGTGCGGTGTTCTACACCACACTACTATATAGGAGATTCTTGGTTGAATCAAAATAAAGTGCAATGGACATATATAATGGACATATATGGTTATAATAAATGGCCAGATTAATAAAGCTTGCATACTGATTTTTATTTTATGTCCTATTTGAAACTTAGTGTCAGCAGGGGTGGATCAATTTCTGAATACAATGAAAAGTATTGTAGTGTATGTGAATGTGTGTGCATGGTAGGGTTGCAGCAGCAGCCAAAATACAGTCCCGTCTCATCATATACAGTACAAATGTTTTTTGGAGTTATGTCAAATTTGTTTCATTAATTGAACATGGGTTTTCTACTGATGTCTGGCATAAACTAATATCAACAGGCAGGCTACAAAGCACAAAGTTGTAAAGACACAGAAGAACAATCCTATAATATATGCTAACAGAAGTTTTGAAGTTATGCTAATGCAATCAATTTCAACACAGATCTAAGTACATCATAAAATCAATAGACTAGTGGTTTCTGTGTTTTTGGTTTTTTTTTGGCATAGTGCGATCCAATATTCGTATCAAAGGAACACATCCTCGGCTACAAAAAGTATTATTGTCAGATAACCTTATTTGTATTTTTAAAAGCTTAGCTGCTATGATTAAAGTGTAGTATTGCATTTTTAATGAAATGATTGCTTTTAAACACATCCTATTAATCAGGACAGTAAAATATATATATATATCTGTAAGTAGAAGTCGCACTCACGGTTCTTAGCAGGAACAAACGAATTTTATTAACAATGCCCTCAAAGGCACAACTAACGTTTCGGCTGTTCCACAGCCTTTCTCAAACTTTGCAAGAACATAGTCCTATAATAAAGGACAGAACAGAATGAATTAAAATTTTTCACCCAATGTGTCAAATCAAACTCAATTGCTCAAAAAAATTTTGGTGTCAGAATTACATAATTTTTCAGCACTCTGCATCTATGCAGAAGTCCAAGTCGCTTTCGATGCAAGTACCTTTACTGAATGAAGTTCATTTGCGCAATGATTGCATCCATTGCTAGAGTGTACCTGTATTGCAGGTTGTAAATACTGTAAGCCCAATTGTGTGCCTTTTTGTCCTGTGCAGATGCTTGAGCACAGTTTACACTTTGAGCCAGTCAAAAGTGAGTAGGGGGTCATAGAAGAGTTTATTAGCTTTCCACTGGAATTCATTCAGCAGCTCTCCCAACAAAGGGCTTCAGAAGTCTCTGCTAGACTTGTGCAACCATGTCAGACTAATACGTGTATTCATCAAAATGCGCAATTACATCTTGGCAAAAGAACGTCTGTGTACTTTAGTTGGTGCAGAAATTTCATAACAAATTTTCTCTAGCATTACTTTCTTCCATCAAAACTTTGTTAACTTACGTTTATGTCAATTTAAATTCAGTGGATATATAAAGGGCATATGTATGTACAGTATTTATTAGTGAAATTGCTGTTAGTGGACACTTTTTATTAAAAATGTCCAAGGAAGCAAAATTGCCTCTATTGTCCAAGGCCATGAGCCCAGCCTAAAACAAATGTGGCATGAGCTTCAAATGTTACAAAAAGTGTAAATAAGATATTTTTAACAGTTAAAACTTGCGAACATACCACTTTAAAAATGAAAAAACACCAGTGTTTTGATATTTGCTCATGACTGTTTTTTGAATACAGGATATGATGTCACTGACATAATAATGTTGCAGATGTAACTTCATTGTATTAATTCACCATTCTGAACCTGGTGGAAAAGATTTTGATGAAAAGGATAACAAATTGAAATTTTGCCACTTTGATACGGATTTTGTGATCGTACGCCTGAGTGAAAATGAGCCTGGTGAAACACAGTTCTTCAGCAACAAGGTAAAACCCCTTACTCTGCTCTGACTCATTGCCCTGAATTTGCATTACTGCTGCCTGAACTGACCCCTGCCTGTGTTTGACTATTCTTTGGATCCTGATTTGAAGCTGGGCTTCTGATCTGTGTTCGATCTTGGCCTGTGACCTCGACTATGCTTCAGCTTCCTGATTTAGTACCACAGTGTCTGTTTGGTATTGACCCGGCCTGTCCCTGCTCCTTGTTCCCTGTCCTTCCTGTATATGTTATGGTTCCCTTGCTTCCCCCTTAGTCCTGTCACATTAAGTACTGGTGGCATCGAAGCAGTGGAGGGCTCCTCCCGAAACCAAAGGCTGCTGCTATAGGCAGAAGTGTGAGACCCGAGACCAGAACCTTGGGGTTTGCTCATGGTTTTGGGATACCATACGTTACACCCTCTTATCTACCTAAAACAAACAGGCACTGATTCTTTGAAGTGCTTTATAAACATTTAGGGGCGATTTGAGTTTGCAGGCTTTTTCACGATTTTAAACAGGAAAAACGTGGTAAAAACTATGAATATAGTAGAGAATATTCTTCAGCAACTCAAATAGACCATATTTAGTAATGAAAACAACCTGAGAAAGGTTGTCAGAACAACTTTATTTATTTATTTTCCCAGTTCATTAAAACATTCATGTTTTTAGCCTCATTAAAATAAATGGAACAAAGGGATTTTTGGTGGCATGCAACTTTTTTTCTAAAAAAAAAAGCACATAGGAATATTCTGTTGGGTTCTTTTGTTAAATAAGCTAGTGTTCGAGGAAAAATACAGAATATTTATTTTTTGTATCTAAAGAGGGTTCATCTTTGCCTACACTGCACTAGGAAACTAACCGTGAGTCTCGCCATTTTGGGCCAGGATCTTCCTTTATCTACCTAAAATGATAGTCACTCACAGTGATACTTTACAACCATTTAAATACACATATTTTTGTGTCAAAAGAGAGTTGCAAAAATTCACATTGAATACTTTAATACACTCATCTAAAGTAATGCAGGGGATATTTTCAGGCATAGCTTACCTAAGTTATCCAGAACTTCTTGACAAGCTTGCTCCAATTTAAACATATGTATGTATGCCTACTGTACATTTGTCCATTGACCATCGACAAATGATGTTTCAGGTGCATTAATAAAGGATGACTCCTATGCCCTTTCAGGTAAAATGTGTTGTTTCTACTTGTTTTGTTCCCTTGCTGAAAATAGTTTGAAAGTAAATCTGAACATATACAGTACCATAAAAATCTTGGTTCTCTGAATTGACCCCATTCATTTAGCTTCTCAAATGTATATAGTATATAAGCATTGTTGGATTATTATTTTATTTGTAAAGCACTCAGTGACATATTTGTGAATGAGGTGCCCCTAGGCCGGTCGCCTCCTGTGCCCCCAACGCGAGTGTGCATGCAAGTTACTAATGCACCTGTTCCGGCTGGTTCCTCTGCTCCCCCAGTAAATAAGCTGCAGGTGTCCTGTAGGAACCCGGAAATATTTATGCGACTGGGCAGCATGCCGCCCCTAAATGTGCAACCCTAGGCCTTTGTGGTCTTGTCACAAATCCAGACCTGAAAGCACTAGGCCATAAAACAATGCTACACATAATATCAGTGTCAAATTTGAAAAGCAATATGGGTTTAGATTGAGTGCTTCTGCCTCCAACAGGCTCTATTTATAGATGCACTTGCCCTGTCCCTTTTGTGATGTCATAGATGGGAAGGTCTATAAATAAAGGTGCCATGCTGGGTTGGGAGAGGGTGGGTTAGGGTCAAGGGAATCCTGGACATAACAACTTGTTTTGCAAAAGGTGCAACCCCCTTCAACCTAGTGAATCACATGTTAATTCAGTTTTCGTCAAAAAACATAGCAACTTGGTGAATCAGCAATGATGCTGGAATTTTGAAGAAAAATAACTGTTTTGTTTGTAAATTAGCCTTGACACATTAATCAAAAGCATAAATGGAATATGCTATGTGATTGGGGTTGATGGCTAAATAGTACAGAAAGGTTAGAATCGCGAAGTTTCGCTTCGCCGATATATTCGCAAAACAGCGAAAAATGTGTACGCCGGCAGCAAATCTCGCTGCGAATTTGCGCCTGGCGAATAAATTCGCCCATCACTATTACAAACTTAACTTTCCAGTGTTTATAAACACTCTTGAGTTTATGACATATCATAACTGTAGGTAGACAAAAGTCATATTTCAAAGCAAAACACCATATAGTCAGGTTCTCTCTAGGACTTAAATGATATGACAGGAAAGCTACATAATAGAGTTGGATTTATGTCTCTGTATTTACAAAGGGAGCAATTTTCACTAAAAAGACTGCAAGCACATGCAAGACTGATCCCATTTTGAGGGTGAACATTTACAGGCAAGAGAACAATGGGGCATAAACTGAATTAAAGTTTGCTCAGTTATAATTCTTTTTCTGTTTTTAATCTTCTTTATTAAAGTTTTGAGAAAGCCATGAAATAAAACAGAATAGAAGGAAAATATTACTGAAAGGTAAGTAAAGTTAGTGCTTATACTGTTAAAATATTAACATCGCCTGCATTCAATCACATTTGAAAAATGCTTTTTTTTACTCTAATTTTTTCAGCCAACATGACTGAAATGTTCAAATGTGCCTTATTAATGAACATGTAATGTATCCCAAAACTCAACTCAGAAGGTCCAGGTCTCGGCTCTCGCGTCTGCCTATAACAGCTGCTTTTTGCCCTCTACTACTTGGATGCCGCAAGGTCTTAAAGTGAGAGGACCAAGGGGAGAGTTCTGGAACCATAAGGGAACAAGGGAATCATAACATGCACAGGAAGGACGGATAACAGGGAGCAAGTCAAGGGTCGGGCCAAGATTGAAACCAAATTAGGCAGTGCAATACAGAATCAAGAGTCAAACACATAATCGAGGTCACAGGCCACAGGGTTAAAAAAACAATCAGTAATGCAGTACAAACTCAGGATCCAAGAGAATGGTCAGAAACAGACAAAGGTTGGTACAGGTAGGGAACAGGCAGTAGTCAGGGAAAGGCAAGGGTCAGATTACTGATATCAAACTTGAAACACACCCAGGAACTCAGGAAATAGACTTACGTTCGGCAGTGAGAAATTGGCCATGGCCCCTATAAATATTCAAATTTCTCACAAAGCGTAATGACATTGGACATGGCGCGCAGAGGAGGAGGCAAGGAGTGTCCCTGCAACCACACCTCCCAGTTACTATTACAGAACCAAACGATATTCAAGTTAAAAGTAGGTACTGGTCAGGATCTTTTGGCCAACATAGACTTAGTTAATTTTATTTATACAAGTATGGCCAGCTTAAAGGCCACCAATCATGGAAATCTTTTTTCCCCACTGGGGGTGCACTCTTACAGAGTCCACACTGTGGAAGGGGAAGATCAGAAAAAGGCCCAGTGAGTAGAGCTGTGCCCTCCACACCAGGCATCACTCCCAGTGTCAGTGGCCATGCTACAACACACTCAAGTTTCAGAAACTGTACAATAGTAATGATTTTGGCCAACAAAGGGGTTCACCATCTTGGATTCTGCAAAGAGTGTCAATGATACACACATGCTCAGTGTGGTCTGGGCAGCTGTTGAGAAGCTAAGCTTAGGGGTTGTCACAAATTATCAAGCAGAA
Organism: Xenopus laevis; assembly: GCF_017654675.1. Lineage (NCBI taxonomy): Eukaryota > Metazoa > Chordata > Amphibia > Anura > Pipidae > Xenopus > Xenopus laevis. The sequence continues at coordinate 134,015,585 of NC_054371.1, forward strand.
AATGAGGTTCATATGCCATAGAAGTTGATACTAGACACTGGTCTCTGAGCTGTCATGTACCAATAATTTGAATGAATTACTAATAAGCCTTGCATAATGACTTTATATTTCTATCTATCAAATATATATATGTGAGTTGGTCCCTAAGCTCAGGTAACTGACAGCAGTTCAGAGCATGTGCAGTGAACCAACAGAAAAGAAGATGGGGAACTACTGGGGCATCTTCAGAGGCACAGACTTTCACTGTCAGAGGACTGTGGATGCCTTGGGCTGGTACAAATCTCAAAACATAATGTGCAGCATTTCTAGCCTACTTCTTTGTTATGCTTTAGTTCTCGTTTAATATGTGCATTGCCTGATACTCACATATTGAGAGAGCTGGGGCATACTGCAAAAATAAAAGAAAAATCTCAAGAAAACCCTATAAAATATGTGCTTAAAAACAGATTTATCAATATGTAATGTAAATGTTTATTAATTATTATTGAACGTTTTCCTTATGTTGTCTATTGTTATTGGTCAAAAAGCTATTTTTTCCATAGTTAATAGATATTATGCAAATTGCTCTATGCTGGCGCTATAAATAAATGGTAATATTAATAAACGGTAATATGTTAAATGAGACCTGGTTAAAAGACATCTACTGAAACATTCACATTGCAAAATGTACCTTTTATAGGAGAAAACCTCACCAACAATAAGATACTGGCTGCTTCTCATACAATAAAATATATAGTAGTCACAGGTAATGAAAATCTTATGCAGTACATAGATGTTTTGATGGGTGTTTTTAATTGGATCAAGCTATTTGAAATCAGTAACAAATGTGTATAAATGTACATATACATTGACACGACTGAAAAATAACTGTAAAATGTAGTTTGTATCATGCACCGAGCATATTTATCAGAATACATAAAGCATCAAAGCAAGTCAATACTTCTAGAATGAAGAGCACTACATAGATCTTCCTAAACTTGTATTAGAAAATCTATGTTAGCTGCAAATAGGCCCTCTGCCACTCACACAGCATGACTCCATCATGTCCGAGTGGAAGAAAGAACAGCTGATTAAGGTCTAGCTTGTTAAAGAAACCAACAGCGAAGCAAGAAAGACACTTCATATTGATCCCCTATGAAGAAGCTAACACCTATCTTCAGTGCAAAAACATGATTGAATTACAAAAGTAATATTCTCACTTTTTGGTGTTGCATAGATACGATTGTCTCCATATTTTTTTTAATTTTACTATAAATTTGACTTTTACAATTCTACTAACTGTTTGGGGAATTTTTATCATATTTTCTTGCAGTTTGTTTTTTATCTTATCTTAAAAAAATAGTTATTTTCTATATTTATATTGTAAAAACAAAATCCCTTGGGGGTTTTTTCTATATAAAAAGTGTATCCAAGCAAAGGACTGTTCATATGATCTGAAAAGTTAAGTTTTGTTGGCAATTGTAGGGGTTTTATGTTTTTTTTCTATTGAAAACTTTACAAACAAAATATTAACATAAACAGATATCCCAGCCAATCATACCGAAACCTATGGACAACCAAACTTTCCCCTAAGTCCACTGGCCATATATCCTGATGAAGAACGTGATTGGAAAATGACAGTCAGAGAAGAGTAGATAGAGAAGACAAGATAGCAACATCAGGGCAATATGGTTACAGCAGGAACATAAGTGTTGCCCAACGTGCAGCCTTAAGGCTAAACATGATGTAGCATCAGCTAAGGTACCAACGCAGTTCTACTTGATAGTGGCCCACCCCAACTGGAACAGCCATGTCTTTTGGAGAACACTCAGAAATCAGAAAATTAAATGAGATTTATGTTATGAAACTTAAGCATGTAAGTCATAACTGCTTATATTTATGGGCAGATTTATCAAAGGTCGAATTTCGAATTGATGTGAATTTTATTTTACTCTAATGAATTTGAATATACTCACAACTCAAATGGGAGGTTATTTATGAAAAAAACGTATAAAATACGATCAAACACGAAGGTCCCAAAATTTTTTATAATATTCAAATCAATTACAAATTATCCGAATATTCAAATTTTCCTCTGAAAAATACTCGAATGTCAGGAAATCTTCAAGTGGGTCAACAGACCTCTGCCATTGAAATTGGTTTTAGGTGGCGAATATTTGAATTTGAGCTGTTTCCATGGTTGAGGTATGATAAATCTCACATTTGAATTTACACTCAAATTGGTGATTTTAAATTCGAATTTGTGAATTTTGACACACAAAAAAATTGAAAACTCGAATTTGCCATTTGAAAATTAAAAAAACTGCACCTTAGTATATTAAAGTAAGCTTTTTCATTACAGAAAAAACTTTCTTAAAATAGTAAAAGCTTTCATCTTTATAGTCAAAAGAATATAATTTGAAAAATTTCTTACTACATACTATAAAATGCACTAGGATTTTAAAGATATGTTTAGTAACATGCATTTTCAATAAAGAATACGCAAAGTTTAATGAAAGGATTTTACTTGCTAACCCATAACATTTTCCCCATATTCTAAAATAACATTTTAGAGATAAAAAAAAATAAAATGTTCTGCACGGTTGAGTGAAGGGCAATATGGAAATGAGGACAGTTTAAGACTGTAGAACCATTAAATGTGTTCTTTGAAAAGGCTTTGAAAGGATTTGCTCAGCTCTGCCTGTCCCCTTGAAGTGTAATCAATGTTATGCTTCACAATCACCATAAACTCTCTTCAAAGATACATTTGAATAAATCTCAAAGAAAAGAAAAGTGATTGTAACATTTCTTTGGAGATCTTAATGTCATAGTATCTATAGGATGGTGAAAGGATATTGCAGCCGTACACCCACTGAACCCATATATTCCATTTCAAAGCATTTTCAGGAAATATACTTTTTGTTATAATACACAGTCTGTATGTTAAATTCCAAAATCACTGACCCACAGAATTAATTGTATGTAATTGTTACAATACTGTATTAAATTAAAACAGTCAATAACTTTTTTATGCAGAAAAATCAAAATAAAATGTATCGTTCAATGTTTACAAAGGAGTCAAGCAAAACAAATACGTATACCTTCTGATTTCATGCAAAGAAAATGGAGGAATAAAAGAAAGGAAAATGTCATTACGGAAACAAACAAGCGCATGATTAAAAGAAAAAAAAAACAAATACTAAGTCCTATGAGTCCCAATTTCTTTTTGTAATTGTATTTTTCAGTTATTTGTGTTATTGTACTCATGAGCTGTAGTCAAAACCTGAGGAAGCAACATATTCTATGTTCTGATTAACCTCTTATAAGGGAAAAGTAAAAGAGCCTATTTAGGGTCTTGATAAAATTCAACTATAAAACATCTGAGACACAGTGAGAAGTTGCAACCCAAAATTCTCTCACCACCAAGAATTTATTTCATCTTATTTCATGCCACCCTGAAAACAATTAGGAGAGACATTAGGTGGGGAAGAGATATTTCCGTACAGGTGTAATATATCATCTAAAGAGAGTTTTACAAGCGGTTTTGTTAATACTTATATTATAAGAAGTTGTGCAAATAGACATCCAGATTTTAATCCATTTATCAGATGAAAAGCAGATTTGTAAATCTGTCTCCCAGACTTGAATATCTGGATTGACAATTAATTGTGAGTACAGCTGGGAAATAATCCCAGAGGTATGCACAAGAGTCTTGCAATGGTTAATAGTGCTACTGCAATAGAATCCTGCACTGAAATCTGTTTTTCAAAAGAGCAAACGCATTTTTTATATTTAATTTTGAAATCTGACATGGGGCTAGACATGTTGTCAGTTTCCCAGGTACCTTCAGTCATGTAACTTTTGCTCAGATAAACTTCAGTTTACTGCTGCACTGCAAGTTGGAGTGATAGCACTACCCTCCCTTCCCCCCTCCCAACATCCCATCATCAGAACAATGCAAATGTAATCAGATAACAGTTCCCTGACACAAGATAACAGCTCCATGGTAGATATGAGAATAGCACTCAATTGTAAAAATCCGAGTCCCACTGTGACTCATTCAGTAACATTGAGTTGGAGAAACAATAGCTTATCTGAAAGCAGTTTCATCCGAAAGTGCTGGCTCTTTCTGAAAGCGTAGGATCAGAAAAATGGCCTGAGATGGCTGCCTACACACTAATATTACAACTAAAAGAATATATATTTGGCTCAGGGAAAATTTGCAGGGTAAACACTGTTTTTAAAAATAAAACCTACACCATAAAAAAACTACAACCATAAAATCCATGACAGAATCTGTAACACAGGGTATCCCAAAACGCAGAACAAGCTCCAAGGAGCCGGTCATGTCTCACTCTTCCGCCTGTAACAGCTGTCTTTGGCTTCGGGACAAGGCCTTCACTACTTGGATGCTGCAAGGTCTTAATGTGAGAGGCCCAAGGAGAGAGTTCTGAGCGAGCAAAGGAACCAAGCGTGAATTAGCAGGTAAGGAAACAAGAAGCGTAGTCAAAAGCCAGGCCGGGACGGTAACTGTCAGACAACGCGGTACAAATTCAGGAGAGTAGCCAGGGTCATAAGCCAGGTCATACACACCAAACGCAGTACCGGAACAGATTACAGGAGAATAGTCAGATAACAGGCAAGGGTCACGACAGGCAGCTTAACTGGACAAGGTCAGGGACTGGCAGGGTCAAGGATCAGCAAAACAAACTTAGTAAACGCAGCCAGGAACTATAAATAGACCTTACATTGGGCAGTGAGGAAAAGCACAATGCACCTTAAATATTTGAATTGGGCGCCAAGCGTGATGACATCACTCGCAGCTGCGCGTCAAGAACCCGGAAGCATTGAGCACAGCTCTGATGAAGAAGAGACGTATGGAAGGGAATGCGGCTGGTGTCCCCACCTGGAGCGTGGCAGGCATCCCTGCTGGCCCCCCTAGACCACTAGGTATCCTCACAGAATCCCTTTAAGTGTTGGACCAGCTAATAGATTACTTACCGCCATATCCAGTAAAACACATTGAAGCAGATTTACTAAAGGGCGAAATAGTGTCGCTAGTGAAAATTTATCAGAAATCCTATCCACCGGTACAGTGCTGCACCCTTTCACAGGCACATTTTCACTCAGGTGAATGATTGTTACTCCGCAAATTCACTAAAGCGTGCATTTTACAGAAAGTTACCTCTTTTGCCACAGTATCCTTTGCCAGCTTAGACCTGGTGAACTGATAAGATGACATCCTCCTCAATCTTATGTCAGTGACATCATATCCTGTATGCAGCAAAAAATTTAAAATGCTGGCATTTTTTAATACTTTAAAGCGGGATTGTATTTTTAAGTTGTACCAATAAACATTTTTATTTTACCATTTACCATTTGAGGAGCATCTAGGGCAATAGAGGATCTCTTTTGCCTTTATTTTGCTTCCTTGAACATTCTTAATAATAAGTGGCCACTTAAAGCATTTGCACCAACATCTCTAATATAGTGAATAAAGTACCCCCTCTTGTAAAATATAAGGATATTATAAGTTACCGAGGAGTTTCATGATCATATAAAAACACGAGGCCGAAGGCCGAGTGTTTTTATACAGGTCATGGAACTCCGAGGGAACTTCTAATATCCTCATATTTTACAACTGGGGGTATTTTATTTATTATAATACACAAATTTCAGTGAGTCATGTGACCGAAATGACATCAGAACTCACCATTTATAACTGATGACATCAGAACTCACCGTTTATAAGGATATAATTTACAAGATATTCATGGCTTTTGTGTATTATAAGGATATAATTTACAAGATATTCATAGCTTTTGTGTATTATAAAGTCATATATACGACCTATATGAACCTGCTGTATTCAAATTGACCTAATCGTAAGTGTACTAACAAAGTTTCGCTAGGCAGAAACAAACTTTAGCGAAAGTTTGATATGTAATGCTCATGCTGATGAATTAACACTAGTGAAACTTCACCAGCGTTCGGCTGCAGAGACACGACTTTGCATTTTAGTGAGTTAATGAATTTTTACCTGGCGAAGCCTTCACAAGCGAAAATTCGCCCTTTAGTGAATTTGCCCCATTCAATTTGCCCATGAGCAGTAACCCATAACAGTAACAATAAAATGCTGGATTTTAAGTGACCAGTAAATGCTACCTGCTGATTGGTTGCTTTGGTTTACTGTCCCTGGGCAAGCTTAGTGCATTTTATTACATATCCCCATATGTCTTTTATAGTAAAAGCCATTTTAGTTTATTTCAGGTATCTGTTACTTTTATTGTGTGTAGCAGTTAAAGAAAGAGACACTTCGGGGCAAATTTACTTAAGGTTGAATATCGAGGGTTAATTAACCCTCAATATTCGACTGTCGAAGTTAAATACTTCAAATATAGACGTCGAAAGATTTATCGCTATTCGTTCGATCGAACGAAAAATTGTTCGATCGAACGATTAAATCCTTTGAATCGCACGATTCGAAGGATTGTAACCATCGATCAAACGATTTTTGTTCGACCAAAAAAACCTACCAAAGCCTATGGGGACCTTCCCCATAGGCTAACATTGACTTCGGTAGCTTTTAGGTGGCGAACTAGGAGGTCGAAGTTTTTTCTTAAAGAGACAGTACTTCGACTATTGAATGGTCGAATAGTCGAACGATTTTTACTTCGAATCGTTCGATTCGAATGTTGTAGTCGAAAGTAGAAGAAGCCAATTAGATGGTTGAAGTAGCCAAAAAAATACTTCGAAATTCAAAGTATTTTTTATTCTATTCCTTTACTCGAGCTAAGTAAATGTGCCCCTTATTCTGAATTACTAGGAACACAAAGCTCATTTGAGCATTTATTGAGCAGTTTTGGCTAGAATGCTACAGCAACACCTCTAGCTTTATTTAAGTAGAAAGTTGTAAATATTTTGAGCAAATAACTAGGAAAAAAAAGTGGGTGGGTCCTTCCTTAGCCAAGTGTATCTATCATAATAATTTTTGATGGAGAGTTAAGTTTTATAATGTTATAAGATACAATCTTTAAATTCAGAAGAAAACATGGGATTCATTTGTTTTAGCCATAATAAGAGGTGTATTTCCTTTGCAGAGATTATACATCATTCATATTAGTCTATGCACCAGTCAAGCTTACAATCTAAGATCTCTGTCATATTCTCAATTACAATGAACCTGCCTGTATATTTTTGGGAGGAAATCCACACAGGCACAGGGAGAACATAATTACTTCTTGCAGATGGTACCATGACTGGAATCAAACTCATGACCACAGCTCTGCAAGGCAGTAGTATTATCCACTGAGCCACTATGCTGCTCAAGAGATGTGGAGTCAGTGCAGAAGCCCAGTTAGAATCAAAGTCAAATTCAAAGCCTGATGAGATATTTCCTGGACAGGAAAGTTCTGAAACATATTTGTAAAATGATCCTTGGTGGAGTAAGGCTAATGATGAATGACCTTTGCTGGAAAAGTTATTAGAATATCAAGGATTATGGCCTGTGCTTGGCAGAAGAGTGGTGAAAGAGTGGTCAAAAGTACTGCTAGACATGATAACATGCAACATTTAGAATGGTAAAAAATGAAGTAAGCTTTTGTTTCTCTAGTTTCCGAAGGGAGGGTGTTTCAGCAAGAACCAAGAAATTGGGATGGTAAGTGATGAAGGCAAACAACCACATCTCTGGGAAATTCCAAGACTGGAATTTAGGTTGTAAAGATCTATGTACTCTGGAGTATGGGATTAGGGAAATATTCAGATAGTGATTTAGCCAGTGCAGGAACCTGATATATTCCAATGTTGTCATGGTGTGGTTTCTACATACAATTACATACCTCTACAGAGAATCAATTGTTGTTGGAATTTGCCACATGATGTGGCCGTGCCATCATATTTTGTTTCAAGGAGGTCTGTCCAAGTGTCCAAGAGAGGTGATTTCTCTAGTGAGGTCTGAGACTGTTGACTTCAGTTCGGTGTGCTATTAGTTGCTGTAAAAGTGTGTCAAGGTATAGTATTCAGAACTGATTATGTAAGGCAAGCAGTGTGCTCATCTCACATAGAGTTGTTTGTGGTGGAAAAAATATAGGTTTAAAAAATTCACTGATGAATCATAATCTTCAGTACCAATAGAAAAAAATAAAGTCTATTTGTGGTAATCATTTATTAAATACACACAATGTTTTAGTTAATCTTTAGTTTATTTATGATTCAGTAACTATCAATTTTAGAGATTAAAAGTGATACTTAATTATGGAGACTAGGCTCTGACAGCAAGCAAGTCTCCAAAGGAGAATTCTTTGAAAAAAAGGGTAAGAATAATTTTAAAATAAAAACATTATAAAAATCTGATCTTTAATGGTTCAAGCATTTCATGTTTTTCTAATAAGAACAGAAGAAACAAAAATCGGCAATACTAAATTCAAAAGCTAATACAACAGGAATCCCATCCCAAGTAACATGCCTGCAGGGCCACAACATACAAGTTACTTATTAATCACCTAGAAATGACTACAGCTAGTCTTAAAAAGAGGAAAATAAATTTTCCACCAATGAGAAAATAAAGGGAAAAAACCCACACACATAAACAAAGCACTGGAGAAATGTAGTTAAATGAGAAATGGCTTTAATTTTCTTTTGCATGTTCCAAAATACACATACCTCACCTTGGGATTAGTACCTTATTTTAAAATAGCTGATTTGGTCTGCTGAAATTTGTGGATTCTGGTGAGATTCCATACACAGGCATATAATTAAAGCCAGAAGAGTGCATCTTCTAGTTTATTGCTTTAATTTTATTTCCTGAAAGTTGGCAAGCTATCTATATAGCTCTATTATAGTGGTCCATAAAACATTCACACATTTTGTGAAAGTCGTCATAAAAGCAAGATTATAATGTGTATATGACTCAAACCCTATAAAATAATGCTTAAAACCTGGGGATACAATGTTCCTTTCCAACCAAGCAGAAGGTACTCAGCTCAGATATTTCACATGAAAGTCAGCAGAGTATGGCAGGGGTTGGTAAAAACATTAATGAATTTTACCTAAGGGGCATGCCAACTCAATGGTTAAATGGAATCTGTTGCAATTAAAGTGTTATGGAACCATAATCAGAGAAAAAACAATCACTTACTAGAAAAGTATAAAATGTAGTAAGAATGTTTATTTTGTAAATGTTGGTGAAAAAACAATGTAATGTTAACATACCTCCTAACTGTCCTGATTTTTATGGGACAGTCCCTATTTTGACAGCCCAGCCTGCAGTCCTGGATTCTTATTCAAATGTCCAGTATTTCTCTTTGATCTCCTGCAATGACACCAGAAAAAGATACAATGTTTCTGAATCATCATTATATAAGAGGCTTTTGGCAGAGAGCCCAGAATACTTAGCATCTGCACTTAGATACAATTGTAACTAATAAGAGAAGCAAGTCTCTTGGGAGAACTGAAACTGGGTAATTTCACCTTCATTAGCAAAACTGTTGTAACACATAAAACATGACCCTAACCCCCAGAAATGTCTTCAAACCTTCAAAGCCATTTTTACCATGTTCATTAATGTTCAGCAACTCCCACTAATCAAGCCAATGAAGTTGTGCTGTTAACCAAAATTTGATATTAGAAAAAACTCAAATCTCTAAAGTGAACTATTGACAGTTACTCTGTATAAAGAAGATATGTTTTAAAATTGGCTAAAATTGACTTGCAGGATCACCTTCACATAACTTTTAACTTTTTCGGCATAATGTTGCTACAAAAAAGTGGCTGATTTGAGTGGTACACAGGGCATTATGGGATTAATAATATTAAAATAGAATGAAGCAGCTACCACTAAAGATATGGAAACGTGTGCATTCCATTGAACAAGGCTACATGCCTGGGTGCAGGAGAATGTGGATTATAAAACATCATATTACACCGCACTCACAGGTCTTTATTGATGAACAAAGAAATATAAGTTTATTGAATATATACCATCATATAAGATTGCACTCACAGTAGGAAGTAGGAGTAGGAAAAAAATGGTATTGTTATTTAACCAATGTTTTGGCCTTAGCAGAGACTAATGAAAGCAAAAATGTAATTGCTGGCATGTGTACAGTGCTACGCAATATGTTGGCGCTATCTAAATACATGTTAATAATAATAATGTGTTATTTCACAGGTGCAAATATATACGCTGTTACTAAATGACTCTGGTGAGTCAGTCTTTTATTACCAATTGTGTAATCTATATCAAATATACATGAGAAACTTTTCAAAGTAAATGAAGGGAATAAAATCTAAATCTATTAAGAAAAATAAGTTTTATAAATTGAAACAACATGTAAACTATTAAAATCGGAGTTCCCTTTTTCACGTGGCACTCTCCTGCCGGCCCCTACACATTTTGATCGTTTATGTAACACCCATTTGATATCACTATAGTACAATTGTCTTGCATTGGACAATAGTACCTCAGTGCAACCTTACATGACCAGGTGGGTGGGAGATCTACAGGAGGTAATCACACCAGTGCTTCAGGGGCTGCGGAGAGAGGGGCACATTTTATCACATGTGGTGGACTTGCACAGTGGTTAACGAGTTCTGGGAAATGGTAGCCCATACTCTGTCGGCTATCTTTAAACACCCCATAGAACCCAACCTACTGTCATTTCTCCTGGATCTACCCATCAAAACATTGAAAGTCCCAGACTAACAAACTGATAACACATATACCGACGGCAGCAAAAATGCTCCATGCAGCTAACTGGAAGAATACTTCCCTCCAAAATCAACAAGACCTCATCACCAAAGTTAAATAAATCAGAACAATGGAAACTATTAGGGTACACCTGCAGGCCAAGGGATATGACAACGAGTTGCTATGATTTCCCAGGACGGAATTTGAGACAGCCCAACTAGAATTACGTCGGCTTGCAGGACTGATCCCTCTGTAACCAGCCTTGTGACTAACCAACCCACTTTCCCTGTTCTCCCTCTCAGTTTGCATAGAGCACAGTTAGCAGACTTGGCAGTTCGTAGCTCACAAAAAAAAGAGGGATCACATGGTATTCACTCGCAAAAGGAAAAAACATGACAATATACTGGATATGGAACTTTATATGTTGTGGCTATATATCTGATAACATTTAAAGATCTGAACCGCTAATTTGTGCCTGTTACATTACAAATATTTGATTCAAAATACATGATTGTAACTTGCATGTAAAAAATCAATAAATATTCAATAAAAAAATGGAGTTCCCAAACATGTAAAGCATATGCTGGAAGAGGAGGTCATCAAATGATCTGCCATAGATAACATGAAGAGTAGTGGTAAATGGCAACAGTCAAGGACAAAACAGAGGTGGCAGCCAGGGTTATGATGGGTATAATGGGTACTTAACATTAGGTTTTAGGCACATTAGGGCACATGTCAAAGTGCAGCAGAGCTAAAAGTATGAACACATTTGATTCATCTTCAAATTTACATTTGTTTGCTGTTTCTATAGTAGCACTAGCAAACCACTTAGTTACCCTTGGTGTGCTACCACTAATCCTGATTTATTTGTTATTGAATTGGGTTCATTCTGGCATTTATTCACTAGAGGTTAGTTTTTTATATAGGTATGACACACAAAGCTCAAAAGAGACGGCACTTCTGAAAATAGGGTTTTATTCGTGTTCCTGCAGAAACCTTACGCGTTTCGGGAGTTATCCCTTAGTCATAGGACCTATGACTAAGGGATAACTCCCGAAACGCGTAAGGTTTCTGCAGGAACACGAATAAAACCCTATTTTCAGAAGTGCCGTCTCTTTTGAGCTTTCGTGGAATCTACAGTGGGGACACTGCTGGACTGAGCACCTGAATTGTGAGGGGGGAACGGTGAGCTGTGCGGTCCTTATCTCTTTTCTACGTATGACACACAAATGAATAAGTACAGTATTTTGCAATGGGCACTCGTGTCAGAAGTTAAAGAAACAGATGGGAAGGCAGTAAAACTGATGAAACTGAAAAAAAAATGTAATTAATTTTGTAATTACTGCAAAATCTCAATTAAACAAACAGATCTGTTTGAAAATAGCTGTATTCCAACTTCTAATGTTATTCTAACTGGTCCATTAAACAATATAACCTAATACATAACTTCATTTTAGGATTAATTCTTCCCTTATGCTTTCTTGCTCCTTCAGCAGTTCCGCAGTATAAAGGTATTCAATCAAATGTTGGATTGATGTGTTTGCTTATCTTATAGTGGCATCAGCAGAGGTTATAGCCTTTCTTACAAGCAAACCCATGTTACAATAAATAAAACAGGAACTTCTTTTTGCGTTCGCCCACGGAGTAATTTGTTCTACCAGTGCTAAATGCATCAGTAAGCCTTTTTAAATGAGCAAATCTAACAACAGAGTCCTGGTTTAAACAATTAGAAGGCAGTTAAAGTTCTTTCTCTGTCAATTATTTGTTAACTTACCTTTCGCCGTACTCACTGCTGGTAATTAAATATGGGATAAAAGCTCCCGCTGCCATTTCATTTTAACCATGTTGCACTTTCCAGATTCTACAAGGTTTTTGTGTTTAGCTGTCTGCGCCGGAATGGATTACAGTAAAATCTTATTTGGATAAATTATACATGAAATGTTTTCTTGTTTGGATATTAAATACCAAATTAGCAAATAAATGGTGGCGTAAATCTGTAAGCAGGCACTTCAAATGTGTGAAGCTAAAATGATCAGAAATGCCAATGTCAGCTAGCCACATTTGGCTCTCATTAAAAAGACAGCTTCTTTTATTAATGGTTACAGCATTGTGTCTGAAGCACTTTAATGTTGCCTGTTATTTTCTCTAAATTACTACAAAAACAAATGGGGCCTTTAAAATCAGTCTTATTTGTTGCCATACATGGTGGCAAAATGGTAATAAAATTATTACACTGCAGCTGTAGTATCTTGGTTTAAATTCTGTATAAAGCTGTATGAAGTTAGTATGCCATCCTTATGTTTGCATGGGATTCCTCCAACAACTGACAAATAAGTAACATAGTAACATAGTAACATAGTAACATAGTTAGGTTGAAAAAAGACAAACGTCTATCAAGTGCAACATTTTAAGTCTTTGTATATAACCTGCCTAACTGCTAGTTGATCCAGTAGAGATATTAGGGGCAATTATAGTTAATTCATTGTGTTATCCATTGTGGTATAGTGGAGTAATTTTTTGAAAATATACAGTAGCACTGTCCAAAAAAAACTATATTTAGAAAGTTAAGTAATTTTGTCCAATTAAGGTACTACACCAATCCTAATACTAACTGATCGGGCCTTACCTACCTCAGTCACCTTTAGTCACTAAAAATGGCAATTTAACCTAAAAAACACATTTATTAGTATTAAGATATAATGCTGTCATACAATACATTAGAATGTGGCTGGCCAGCCTACCTACCATATATATTACTAATACCACAATACATAAAAAATATAAAACAATAAATATAGCTGCAATTCATATATTAAAATCACATTAATTATTTTTAATTAAATTGAATAGTCCGCTAAAAAGTTTTTAAAGGGGAACTATTGCAAAAATGAAAATGTAATATAAGCTTCAGCATACTGACATAAAAAACTTTTGAAACTTTAAATATTCTGTGCAGTTTCTGAAATAATCAAGTTTATCTTAACTCTCCCCCTCTGTTTCTCTTCATTCTGTCTTCACACAGGAGTTGGGTGTCAGATTTACGTTGACAGTTTTATCTAATATACCTTTTAGCACAAACAATATGAAACAAAATAACTGACTTTGGCACAAATCCTGCATGTAAGGAAACAACATTTCAGGTGATTTTAAAAGAGTGAACTCTAATGCATCTTCTAGACAAAACAAGTCCACCCTAAAGGCTGTATTTGACTTAACTGTCATTCAAAATCAGACTCCCAACTCCTGCATGAAAAGAGAGGGAAGAGAAACAAATGCTGAGTAGAGAAGAGTAACTTGATTATTTCAGAAAAAGGTCAGAATTTCTAATTAATTATATTTAGAACATTTCTTAGTTTAGTATGATGAAGCATATATTAAAGGGGAACTCCACAAAAACATAACGTAAGCTTTTTGAAAAGTAAACATAATTTCAAGCATGTATGCAATATACATCAATTAAAAAATATGCAGACGTTTCATGATTTTTAATGGTTTCTAACAGTTCCCTAAGCCTAGCCCCCTGCTCTCCTGCTGATCTCTCTGACTACTTTGCTGAGCTGGCTGACTACTGTTACTTGGTATCAACAGCTATCTGTCCTCAGCCTGCATCCTCCAAACCCCACAATTCCTTGCACACGTGATTTCAATAAGGAAAGGAATATCACAGTGCAATGCATTGTGGGTTATGTAGTTTCTGCATGCTGTCTGTAAGCTGTGGAGAAGTTGTTACAATTTGTAACATCAGTGTTTAGTCCCTCCTTCCCTGCCAGGATTTCAAATGATGCAGAAAGAGAAGAACTGTTAAACAGCTGGATTTCAGCATAGAAAATGGCTTTTATTCATACTTTTTGAAGAAACGGGTAAATGTGATGGGTATATTGGGGGTTTCTGTGCTATGTAGGCCTCTTTATCAAATTTTTTGGAAGCCGGAGTTCCCCTTTAAATTTTCATTTTCACGATAGAACAACTGCAGATTTGAACTGTGACTGCTTCTAGTGCAGGGCATATTGCTATTAGAGTTCTTAAATCCCGTGCCCCACAGTTATACCAGCCAAAAAGAGTCCCCTTTAACCAGTGACACCTTACCTTACAACCTAACTCACATCCACAAATTTAACTCATTTATCAAAAAATCAGCTCGAAAAAGTTGGTGCAGGAAAAGTTTTGATAAAATTGTAAGACAATTGGAATCACATGACTTTTTTTAATTTGATGCCCGAATTGTTTTTTTTCGAGTTGTCATCCATAGATTATTCGATGTCAGGAAACATCTTCAAATAGCAAAAGGGAGATCTGCCATTGACTTCTTCAGTACATGACCTTGACAGCTTTTAGCTGGAGTATTTTCAGTTTCAGATTTTTTGCTGCTTTTTGCAGCTTTTTTTGATAATAAATCTCTAAAAATTCGAGTTTTCCCCTAAAAAAAACTCAATCCAGAAAAAAATCAAGGTTTCATAAATTGGCCTCTAAGGGGGTGGAATGTAATATTGGTCACATTTTGCAAAAATCATTTGCAATGTAAATAAATGTTTGCAAAGTGAACAATTTTGCCTTTGCGAACACTTTGCCCCTCACACGACAGTAGGATATCGATTGAGAATTTTATACAGATGAAGCCACTGTGTTATTTAAAGTCATCTTAACTCATTTTTCATTTGCATACCAAAAAACCATTTTTAACAATAGTGAATGCTTTAATTAGATGAGATGCTATGACGTATTTTTGTGTGTTAAATAGGATAAATGGGTTAAATGTGTTTAGATATTCTCTGTTAAACACACGAACCAAGCTGGCTTCATCTGTAGTTTGCGATAAAACTTCTTAATGAAAAAGTTGTTCATTTGCTCCAAAAGTTTACACCAACTTCAAGCAAAATTAGTACTACGTTGCATACATTACATATAAAATATATTGATACATAATTGGACTACATAATCACAATTAAATAATAATTTATATTTCCTCCTTAAATTTACTTTCCAGCAATGCTAGAGTATCATTTACAATTTTGGTGGGGTGTCCTTAAGTTTGGGGAACCTGATGTGAGTTAAAATAATTTGCGTCAGCCAATAAAGTGGCCAGTAATCATCACTCTTTAAACTCCAATACTGCCAATCTAATGCCCAAAACTGATTTTTCTTTTTGTCAACACCGTTCCTGTTTGCAGACTATAGAGCATAGAACCTATGTTTTTGGTTACATATTTATACTTTTTTTCTGTTTGCCCTACCCTTTCACCACCCCAGTTTTTTCCCTACTGCCTTTCTAATTTTGGGGATGGTGACCTTAGCGCAGGGACCATTGAGGGCACAGGGCCAATATGTTAAACAGATTCAGTTGGCCTAACCCTGTCTTGAATCTAAAAGCACATAAATATACAAGTAGTTCTCTATAAATAAATAAGTACTCACAAATAATTTTTGGCATTGAGGATGGTTATAACTGCGATGCCCTACTATGCATACTTAGGGATATACAGTAAGTAAAAGATGTAACTCACTTACATTGACAGGAACATGGCTGCTATTACTTTAAGGTGAATTTGAGAGAATAATAAGGTTTGACATTTGTATGCACTTCTTAGTAGTAGTTGAAAATGTCACAGTTAATGTTTATTTGATACCTGTGTAATTCCTTTTAAAATCCGCACATACTTTTAGATTTGACAGGTCTGAATAAAGCGCTTAAAGCTGCCATTTAATGGTAGTGGTAAGGCCGTAATTGCCAAAAAAAAGGCACAGGTAAATGCAAGATATAAAAACTTTTCTGCATCCTGCAAAATATACATACATACATACAACTTTAGCATTGCCATCTGTATTAAATAATTCATTGTAGAATTTACATTTATATATTGGATTCTCAATAACATAATAAGGATAGCTTTATTAAGGAGGTAAAAGGCATTTGAAGGGAATTCTATTTTAACAAAGATGTGGGCATTCCGGTCTAACAAACACCTATGTGCCATACAGTACTTTAATTCAAGACCTGGTATACAGTATTTTTAACCAGAGAAGACACATACATAAAGAGTTGGAATTAAGACATACACACTCATAGCTGTTTACCTTTGAATTAACTTTTTTGTATGGTGTAGAGAGTGATATTCTAAGACAATTTGCAATTGTTTTTAATATGTTATTATCTGTGATTTTTGATTTATTTAGCTCTATATTCAGCAGCTCTCTAGTTTCCAATTTCAGCAATCGGGTTGCTAGAGTTCAAATTACCCTAGCAACCATGCATTGAATTGATCAAGAGACTGGAATACGAATAGAATATGACCTGGATAGAAAAATGAATAATCGAAAGTAGCAAAAACAATTAGGGGCAGGATTTTAAGAATAGAGTTGTGTTTTCCACGATAATTCGAGTTTTTAAGGTTATATTTTTGGTCATAAATCAATTTTTTGGGCGGAAAACTCACATTTTTCAAAATGTATTATACCCTGACCCTGGAAATAGCTTGAATTAAAAATACACCATCTAAGTTATGTAGGAGTCATGCAGAGGTCCCTTGAACCATTTATAGATGTTAATATCCTTCATGAAGTTTGGGATTAAAATATTATTTGCTGTAGCTTGCTTGGAACTCACCAGATATCTAAGCAAGCCTCAAAACAAAAGTGTTCTAGAACCTCTCATGCCTCAACCATCAGAAGCGCAAATATTATCATGCATTATTTTATAGCAGCAACATAATACGCAGTACTTGGAGAGTCTCTGATTTACAACCAACTCCAATCAATTTAATCAGATTTCAGCCATCTATTTGTTTTTGGACTCTTGTAGCAACCTGTTCAGAAAAACCAAGACATCATGGGGCAGATTTACTAAAGGGCGAATTGTAGCCAGAGACCACTTGCGCACCCATCGCACCACTATGCCGGGCACAAATATGTTATGAATACGCTAATTCACTAAGGTGCAAAGTTTTCTCCAGGGCGTCGAACGCTCACAACTTTACGCTAGCGTTACTTCGGCTGTTTGAGCATTTTAAAGACAAAAGAGTTAATATAATGCCCTACACATGAGTAGTGATGGGCGAATTAATTTGCCTGGCATGAATTCATGGCGATTCTCCACGTTTCGCCGCCGGCAAATAAATTTGCGAATCCCCCACAAAAATTCACAGGCAAAATTTAAAACTTTTTGTACGTGCGTCTGAAAAGTTGATTGCATCAAAATCTATACGCCCGTTGACTTTAACACCAGCGATTTTTCTTGAAAATGGCCGATTTTTGCGTTTTTTCCATCAAAAAATGGACGATTTTTCGTGAAAATGTCAGAATTTCACGATTTTTTGTGAAACTTTCCGATTTCATGATTTTTCGGGAGAAAACGGTAGTAGTTCGCCCATCACTACACATGAGCCCGCTGTAAAATTAATGTTCCATATGTAATAAAATGTGTGGGGAAAACCGCTTAAAAAGTAAGTTAGAACTTTTGCAACCAATCCCGTTTAAAAAAAGGAAAAGTCACAAACGTTTTTTGAACTTTAGTGCATTTTCAGCACACAGGATATGATGTGACAGAAGATTGAGGAAGATCTAGCTGCTTTATAGCACTTCGCCTGGTCTGAGGTGGTGAAGGCAACTCTTGGGCGAAAGAGGTAAGATTCTGTATAATCCGCATTTTAGCGAATTTGTGGAGTAACGTCTGTTAACCAGAGTGAAAAGTCGCCTGGCGATAGACTGAAAATAACCGCTAGCGTCAGTCCCATTCGCTAGCGAATTTGCACCATCGCCTGAATCGCCTATCCATGAAAGACATCTTTAAAAGGCCTTTACTTCATCATGGGCTAAAGACTTCAAACAAATACAATGGGTCATGTTGCCATGAACTTTTTTCAAGCTCATGGTGATATAAAGACTTTCTAAATAAAAATACAAACTAAATTGATAAATACTAAAATTGAGTGCCTGAGGAAGCTCAAAACTGAGTGAAGAGATAGCACAATTTATTATTATAAAACAACATTTTTAATAGCTGTAATAGCTGTGTACACACACAGAAAACAAAGGCGCAGTAGTGTGAAGGAGGCTGTGAGACGCAGGCTGTAGCTGCAAATATAGAGCGGTGGAATCCATTTACAATCCATGGAAGGTCGCTGTTGATATGAACTGCCTAATGGACGTTGTGTTCCCTTGACATCAAGGAGTTATTTACTAAAACTCAAATTTATCTCATCTTTTAATTAAACCAAGTTCGACCAAACTCCCATCCATGATCTTATTTATCAATAAAATAACTCAAAAAAGTCGGGTCGTGAAAAGACTCGACAAAATTGGGCAAAAACTCAAATCATACGAATTTTTCGTATTTAACGTCCAAATCGCTCTATTTTTTGGGGTTATCTCCCATCAAGTGCAAAGGATGTAGGCACGAAATGCATTAGAGAATCACATACAGTACCCTACCAATCTATGTAATTTTAAGCGTCGAAATAAAGCCGGATTGATATTATACGAGTCTATCTCCTGGTCCTCCGATCAGCGCTCCGCAGCGAGTTCTTGTATTCAGAGAAAAACAAAGTTTAGTAAATAACCCCCTTAGATGTATGTGTTTTGGCTTTTATTATTTATTGGTAACATTACCGCATTGGCAAATCAAACTGTTGTATTTGTGTGTTTAACTTAAAAGAAAAATAAATAAATACTTGAAAAAAAGACAGTTATTAAAATGATAGGGTTTGTGGAAGTAACTCTTTTAATGCCTTTATGCCGTTTATAATCTTGGCAATTATATAGATTGCTATATAAATAATCAATATGCTTCACTGTTTAAACGGAGTTAACTGTATGGTTTTAGGCAAATCATTTGACAGACTCATTAGCAACCAGCAGGTAAATAGGAAACACAAAAGCAGATATTCTTTAATGAAGTGAAACATTCTAGTTATAGTGGAGGGTGGCTGATTCTATGTTGAAATGGCATTGGCAGAGGATAAAAATGGATTACTTATAATAAAGAATATTCTTTACTAAGTGGCAAATGAAAAACATTTAACTTGATAGTGAAACAGTTCCTTCATGATGTGGAGGTGGATAATGCAATTAATCAAATTGACTACTGATTTATGAATCATTTGCAGCAAAGTATGACAGTGTTTTCCATACAATAATGAGATTAGAGTTATGTCCTTGGCATAATAAGAACACTTTTAGACTTCTAGTGCTCAGATTTGTTTATCTTATTTTAAGACCAAATTGAGCTTTTTCTTTATACATAAATTAAGCAATTTCAAAGCCTCCATGGCTAAATTCTATTGCTGTGTTTTAAGATGCATTTTTTGTCTGTCTCTACATGACATCAACTATACAGCTTAAATATGTCTCTATGATGTTACTAGAATATTATTTTATTCTGTACCATATAAACTAGAAGTCTAACATGCTGATCATTAAAACTACGGTAGATTCCTTATCATGTTTTATGGAGTCACACTGAAATATTTAGTGCCAGCCTTTAGGTAAAAATGCTCTTAGTTTGATTCAAGTATCTTTACTAGTGAAATATGTTCTTTTAAAAGAAATATATGAGTCTAACCAATAAGTCTAGGCTTATAACATTTGCATGGAAATGTTATCAAGAACAAAAATAACAATAGACAAAGAACTTCTCTGCAAAAACATGCTTATAAATAATTGTTTTCTTTTGCACCACTGTGAAAAGCATTTTTGCATGAAATTAGCAAGCACAAGTACAATTACAGTGGTAGAAATTGAACACTTACAGGAACAACAGCAATACAAGATGGCATCACATGTCTGAAAATGTTGATTTGGTTCTTTTTCTGTTAACCCAAGGACCCAATGTTCTGGGCATTGCACACTTTTCCTTTAAAAGTAAGCCTTTTAAACATGGAGCCACTAAAAGTTTAAAGTGTTAAATGATCACCTACCTCCCCCTGTGCTTAAATGTTCAATGTTTAAAAACTCAAGCAGTAATGCACAAGGAATAGTCTTCCTTGAAGAATGTTTAGGGGTCATTTACAACCTCAGGGGGTGCAAGAGCTCACCCCTTACTGCTAATTTACCAGCACTTGCACCCCCTGGGGTTGTTTCTCTCTGGACAGAGTACTTGATGAAAAATCCGGTGCTCCATGCAGAAAGCAGCACCAGGAGATGCTGCTCAGCTATGGGTTACTGAACCTGGGCAAACTGTGTGCCTTGTATTACATATAGCAGCTCTGGGGAGGGGGTCGCCAACTCGGTAACTGTTCTAAATTGATACATTTAGTTGATACATTCGTCCCTGCTGAGCAGAATCCCTGAGTTTCATTAAAGACAGCTGTTAGAATTGATACAATAGTTGATGATATTCCCCCACAGATACTGCTGAGAAACGTATCAACTAATGTATCAACTAAATGTAGCAAATTGTAACAGTTCAGATGCTCCTGGATCACTGAGCTGCCAGACTGAGAGACACTAGAGACAGGAACATTAAACTTTAAACTTCAATTTTGGGGAAAGCGATAAAAAAATAAAACATGGAAAGTAATTGAAAAAAGTCTTTGTTTAAGGTGAACAATCTTATAATAATGGAACTGAGAAAAGTGTTTGGAAGGTGAACAACCCCTTTAATTCATTTTCTTTTGCTGCCACTAAATTGCTCTTGTGCTTTGGTTTCACTAACATGCTAAGGTTCTGATGCATCTGAATTTTTAATACTAAAATATTGTTGCTAATTTTAGCCAATTTCACATCTAAAATATATGATAGCTAAATACAAAAAGTCTCACAACTATATCTGAATTTATTATGGGTCTACAAGCCTTTTTAACATTGTTAGCACAAGCACAACAGCTCTAGGCATTGTACTTAAAAAAATATTTTTATCACTGCTAAGAATCTTCTTAGCATCTGTTTGTGTACATTTTCCATACCTGTCAGGGTTAGAATAGTCAAGAGTTCTATATGGCTATTCCTAGGGGTAATCTTCAGAGCATATCTGATCAATTATCTATGCCATCCATTATAAATAAATCCATTTGCAAGAACGCTTTTCTGCATAATAAAATAGTAAAGCTTAATTCAAGATATTTCTGTACCAGCTCATTCCCATTAATATAAGGTGTTTACTAGCTGTTAAATAACCATACCATTTGCTCCTTGAATTATACTGAGCATCCTTAATGTATTCCTGACCCTTTTGTGAATCCAGGATAGGCTTTCAACAACACAAACTGCCAGCATATAACTATTTGGTCTAATTATTTCAATAAATACAATTATTTTGAACATTGCTGTTCTAACTATTTCCATGTAGTGAAATGATTATCTGTTCTAATTATACCTTTGTCATTGGATATGGTATGATAATGCCACAGGATGGTACCATAGAAATCACTTGAATGGTCACTCGATAAGCTTTCACTGCTGCCCTCAAACCAGTAATTGCAAAATCCCTGTAATTTATGTAGGGACCCATAGGGGTTATTTACTATACTATTTTAAAATCGGACTTTTAAAAAATCACTAATTTTTCGGAATTTATTAAACCCCTGAGGATGGAAAAGTTAGAATCTGAAAATCCGGCATCTCAGACCTGCCACGGTTGCATATAAGTCAATGGGAGAAGTCCCAATGATTTTTTGATGTGCGCTGGTTTTCGTCCAATACCCCGAAGTTTTCTGCATTTTCGTGTGAAAATTCAGAAAAATCATGAAAATTTTAAAAAACTGATGGAAAAATCCCAAAAAATCGTGAAAATCAGGTTTTTTACCGCAAAGAAAACTTTCGGTAAAATGTAATAATAAATAAGCATAAAAACCCGAGCGGATTTGATCGGAGTTTTTAGCAGAAAATGTTGAGATAAATTCGGACTTTGATAAACAACCCCCATATTGTTAAATCTCTGACTGTCTTGGAATACCCCTACTGGTATATTTCTCTATATTTCCTGTAATCTGGATATGTGGGCAGGATGTGTTCCCTAATGGCGTAGGTGTGGACCAGGCCCGGATTTGTGGCAAGGCCACATAGGCCCGGGCCTAGGGCGGCAAAAAATAGGGGCGGCATTCCGCCCAGCCGCATTATGGGGACGTGTGCGTCCCCATTCAATTACACCAGCTGCGCCGGCGTTTTTTCGCTGGTAAGGGGAAGTGTAGGCGGGCGCTAGGACCGCGCGGCCGCCTGGTCGGACCACGCAGCCTAGGGGTGGCCGGCAAAGAAATCCGGCGCTGGTGGGGACCACTTACTCCTATCATTTCATATACTGAATGGAAACCCAGGCATTTCCTCTTTGGCTTCCATCTGCCAAGGAAGGTGAATGTCTATTAGGCACCAGGTGAAGTCGGGGAACAGGGCTCAATGAATAAGGTATTAGATGGTAGGTGGTAGGTGTAGCTTCTGTCATAGTCTAAGGCAGACAGGTTAATCTAGAAAGAGCAGTTCTGAGCTCCAACATAGGAGTGATAGATTAGAGGTACCTCTTCCAGGTAATACTGATTGTTAGTGTAGGGATCATAGTGGTTAGGGAATCAGGTTCATTGGAGGTTCAACTGGAGGTGATCCATGTCCATTACAGGGTGTCACAGAGGAGAAGCAGGATTCTGCCAACTCAGTTCCAGGGGCCCTAACATAGAAAGGTGCCTTAGAAAAGCAAATGTAAAAAGCAAGAATTAGAGAAAGATCATCAAAGCACGAAAAATATAGGCTAGATGGGAAAATATTAGTTTGGCATAGATTGTAGTGCCTCAGTTATGTCGTAGTACTAGCAACCACCATAAGCAAAAGGCTGTCAGTAGAGAGTAAAAAGTGTTTGGCCATAAGTTAGCTATTCCTTTTTCATATAAATAATGGGACACTTTGAAGTTGTTTCCTTGTGAGGGTTCCCATTACCACATAAAATGACTCTGCTGTTAGTTGACTACCATGAATCAAATTATTTTGCCATGAGAAAAGGGCAGTAAGCTGTAAACCAAAGGGCATATGTAGTCAATGTGACCAAGTTTAAACCATCTTACTGTTATAAATGTACAATAGCACCATTCACATCCAATCATATACATTTTAGTCCATATTTATTTATTGGTCTTATTATTTTTACCACAAATATGAGCATTATTCTTCATTAGCTTTACAGTTCATTCTTTGCTGCCTATGCAAATATTATTTTAATGACTTGAAACATATTGCAAAAAACCTGTGGGAGGTTACATTATACAAAGCTCATCTGATTACAATGTGGGAATAAAAGGTAGAAAACAATAACATGCTGAGTTGCCTGTTTATCTTTTTACTTTGTTTGCCAGAGTATATTTAATTGGAAATACATAATAAATGATCAAACAATTCTTACTTATTTATTGTTCCAAGTTTTACTGTGAAACTGAAATAGTTATTATTTGTAATTTAAAGGACTATTGCGTATTTCAGTAATGGGACCTGTTACCCAGAATGCCCGGCTCCTGGAGTTTGCCAGGTTTTTCCTAAAATCCAATTGAACATTAATTAAACCCAATAATGTGTTTTGCCTCCAATAAAAAAAATTAAATATTTATTCTTAAATGTGATTTATTTGAGATACAGTAATAAGGAGATGGTCTTCCTGGATAACTGGTTTTTAAATGACAGATCCCATACCTGTAAAAGTAAAATTGTATATTAATTTTTTTAATATATTAATATATATTAATATATATATATATATATACATATTCTTCAAAAATGGATCCGCACTCCAAACGATTCAATCAAAGTGAAATTTATTAGAACATCACTCACGTGTCCAACGTTTCGGCCCACATTAGGGCCTTTACATCTTGAATTTGGGAATATATATATTCCCAAATCCAAGGTGTACACCGTTAACTAGGTTATTGCCCGCGTGCCAGCATAAAGGATATAAAGAACATAAAGCAGGATGTGACACTTACAAGGACTTCATGTGAAAACAAGAAATCTTTATTGGCCTATTGCAGAAAATATGGTAAATGGCAAGAAATTCCAGATTGTGGAAGAATGCATGATTTCTTGAGACTGAGCTGAAAAAATATTGAACATTGATAAATCAGTCCTTTATATTGCACTTCAAAAAAAATTATATTATAAACTCTATTTGAAAATATCTGTAGGTTTTCTGGCAGGGCTATTAAAACAATTAGGGATTTAGATGGTAGAACAAAGATCAACTTTTTTTTTTCTTTTAAGACGAGCATTGTCCGTGGAAAAAACTTGCCAATTTAATTCACTGGGGGGGAGGGAAACTGTTAAACATTAAATGGATAGCAGTACATGCTTGAAGGGAATCTATTACATTAGCTATTACATTGCAGTTCTTTATAAATGTATATAAAATAGCCCACATAAAGAAATATTGCTTTTTTTATTTTAATTGCTAATAAGGACAATTGAGTCTATATTTAATTTCCAACCTTTTGCCAAGGGAACACAAACAAACCCTTGAAGCCTCTCCAATTTGCCTGAGAAGGGGGAAAAATTCCTTCCTGCCTCCAAGATGGCAATCAGACCAGTCCTTGCTAAAAAGCCATCCAACCCCTTCTTAAAGCTATCTAATGTATCAGCCAGTAAAAGTGATTCAGGGAGAGAATTCCACATCTTCACAGCTCTCACTGTAAAAAACCCCTTCCAAATATTTAGATGGAACCTTGTCAGCTGGAAGGACCTACTAGTAAATAAAGTATTAAAGAGGTTATTGTACAATCACCTTTATATTTATACATAATTAAGCGCCTCTTCTCCAGTGTGAACAAATACAACTTGGCCAGTTTTTCCTCATAGCTTTTACCAGCTTAGTTGTTATCCTAACAAATATACGTATAACAATTATGCAATGGCAGGATACCATGTATTATCATATACCAATATAGGCAGAATACATTGATCTCGGGACAATCATCTATTGGATATGTTAAACCTTTACATGAGCAAAGCTAGGAAAATACTGGGTGGGGCTCATCTTTTATCATACACTTCCATATTGTTCTGCATGTAGGAAAGCTTTTCATTGGTTGCTATGCTTATAATTGAAGTTTGCAATGTTGTTAGTGGAAGCACAGGCTTTTTCCATTTACCAGCTATAACTCATCTTTCCATTTACCAGCTATAACTCATCTTGCTTCCATTAGGATGTGCTGGCTTGATGAATCTATGTGCAGAATTGTTGAATTTCTAAGCTTATTTTCCTAGTAATAATACAAAGGTCTCCTTGGGGCAGCTGGGATGGAACACAGTTGAGAGAAGATTGCCAACAGAATCCCAGAAGTTTGAGAGAACCCTACATTCCCATCACACATGATACAGTGTTCTGTTGTCTGCACAGCCCCTAGAACAACAAGGGTCACAATTTGTATATATCTTAGCAGGGGCTAAAAAAGTCCTATGAAGGAATTTTATAGAGCTTTGCCAAATGGATATACAAGTATTTGTGGTAACTCGACATTGTGGCTGCTGTTGCATTGAGGATAAAAATTTATTTTTTAATATGTATCTGTCAAATCAATTAGTGGGGTTATTTATCAAAGTCAGAATTTATCTCAATATTTTCTGCTACAAACTCTGATCAAATCCGCTCTGGTTTTTTACACTTATTATTACAGTTTTCCCGAAAAATTTGCTTTGCGAGATATAAAATCTGATTTTCACGATTTTTTGGGATTTTTCCATCAGATTTTCACAATTTTCAAGATTTTTCGGAATTTTCACATGAAAATGCAGAAAAGTTCGGGGTATTGTACTAAACCCAGTGCACATCAAAAAATCATTGGGACTTCTCCCATTGACTTATATGCAACCTCCACAGGTCTGAGATGCCGGATTTTCAGATTCAGACTTTTCCATCCTCAATTCCAAAAAATTTGTGTTTTTTTAAAAGTCTGGTTTTATAAAAAAAAAATTACGATTTTAGTTTAGTTTAGAGTTAGTTTTCTTTCACAACATATCCTCCCCTTCAAACACTGCATTTGTGTTGCGTTGAAATAAATATTTCACATATCCAACTCAGAAATTGAAAATGAACCTAAGGCAATCAATGTTCACATTGTAAAAACCAAAAGAAATTAATAAATAGATAAACACAAGATGCAAACTAGTACCTTTCATGGCTTATCAAAAACACCATGAAGGTATACAAATGAACAGCTGAAAACCGCTGAAGTCATAATGCAAAGAATTACACCTTTTGTCCTATAAACCTTTGATGTTTATGAGCCTCTTGATGCCTCAAATTCTGTTCATAGAGAACTGATATATTCAGGCTGTTCATCAGTAGAATATGAAAGGCTGTTATATCACAGTAATGCATGCAGGCTGTTATTAGTTCACATCTTAATTTCCATGCACCACACATAGTAGTTTCCAAGTCTCCTCCCACTATTCCTAAGGCTGCAACATTCTGACATCCTTCAAAAGCAATTCATTTTATAAAACGTATCACAGCCTATGCAAATACATAACAATGGCTAACTGTGTTTACTTTACCTGCATTTCATCGACTGAAATGGTCTAAACAAATATATATATACCAGTCATGGTAGTCCAGTGAATCAGAAGCACACAGCACTTTGAACACTTATGGGGGAATGTAATAAAAGTCGCAAAGAGCAAAACAATTTAGCACAAATAAGAATAAAAAGTCTCATTTCGCAATGTAATACTCTTCCTTAAATTCTTATTACATTGCGAATTTTAATTGCGCATTGCCCACTTTTAAGAAGTGCTTGAAGGTGTCGTAATCTTTTGGAGCAAACATAACAACTTTTTCAGTAAGAAGTTTTATTACATTCACAGCGCACTGGCACTAACTATAAAATTGCAAGCCATCTTCCACTGTCGGAAGTGGGCGCTAAACAGTTTCTGGGTTTGCAAAAGCTATATTAAATTCGCACAAAGGCAAATTTGTTCGCACAGAGGCATAACTTTTCGCATTGCGAATATTTTTTCTGTTACCGACTTTTATTACATTCCCCTATTTCTCTGTAAGTGACAAAACTCCAACTCTGAAAACTCTATACACAAGCATTTTTGAGGCAAACTGAGTATAAATGAGTTTATTTTGACACACTGGGGCTTATTTATCAACACTGGGCAAATTTGACCATGGGCAGTTACCTATAGCAACCAATCAGTGATTAGCTTTTTAAAGCCAGCTGCAAGTAGAACAATGAATGCAGCAATTTGATGGGTTGCCATGGGTTACTGCCCATGGGCAAATTTGCCCAGTGTTGATCCCCACTGGGTGTTAATGTGGCATTAACTTGGAGCATCACCATAATTAAGCTAGACTTATGGGGGAAACGATGCATTATGGGTAATAACAATGATGTCTTCTGCAATTGAACATTGTATACTGCACTTGCATTTTCAAATAACCTCTCATATGTATCAGTGCTGTGCAATAAGTTGGTGCTCTAAAAATACATGTTAATAATAATAATAATAATAATAATATGTACTATGCACAGTAGAAGGCATCATTTATTAAGCGCATCTATGTTTTGATTGCATATCTCTTGCTGTAGTTGTTGAGCGCTGATGCTTCCGACCTGTCTGTTTGGAAGAATTTTGTGCAGTGTGTTGACACAGGGGAACCCTGAAACTAATGCCGCCTTGACACAGTATACTTGTGCCTAAAGAATTGGGTGCAGATGTCAGTTTGGAGGTGGAAATAAAAACATCTCAACACCAAAGATTTTAATTGCAGTTGCATTCAATTCTTATTAAGGTGAGCATGAAATTGCACGGATTTTAAGTCCCAATTGTGTGAGGTGCATCGGCACCTCAAGGATGCAGATAGGCTGGAATTATAGGAAAATATGCTGCATTATAGGTAAACAACCTGGTGGTTTGTGCCTGAAATGGCATTGCACAAAATTTCAAAATGTTTGTACTTTTTTTTCTGGAGTGAAATTGCAATATAACATATGGTGTGATGTCTGATATCAAATTAATCTTTCAAAATACCTAAAATGAGGATATGACACATCAGCCTTAGTAAACTGCGATGGCTTATATTTTTGACATATTTTATGCTGTTACAGTCCAACGAATGTGTTCCAGATTGTACTCAGGTGTAAAGAACATATGGCTTAACGTTTTGCATCAATGCAAGCTTTCATAGTAACAGACAACCAGAATTTAGCACATTGAGGTTATTATAAAAAGTTAAAGATATCTCTATAAATATATATACCTGAAGGATCAAAAGTATGTCTCTAATAGCAATTTACTGAGATACCTAAGAATACCTAAAGAATTGTTTGATTGGGATTCTATTGCCTGGTTATCTAGAAACTGTCAAAGGAATAGGCTGGTGTCATACTCAAAGGGTTGGGGGTTGAGTATCCCTTAAAAGAATTAAATGCTTACAAATCAATAGAAATTCTACAAGTTATGTTTTGTGCTTCTTTACTAGACAAGACAACCACAAACACTTAGCAATTAAAGGGCTAGATTTAAATCAATGAAAAAGCGTTTGTGAAAACCTAAGGGCAAATCATTGACTTGCATCTGGCTCTGTAGGGCAGTCTAAAAATGTAATCAACTAACTGAATCTGGCCCAAAATATCTGTCACAGAAAATCACCCCATTAGGTCCCCAGCTTCTTTTGATCTGATTGCAGCACATACTCTGGTTTGTGGTTCATTTGGGACTTGACACAATATAGATAGACAGATACAGTGAGATTGATAATATATAATTAAGGTACAGTAGCTGTAATGAAGGTAAAGGTATGTACTTTGAGACAGAACAAATGTGTAGAATAGCAGATGAATGATGTTGGAAAAGCCTAAATAGATGTTTGAATTGTAAAGCTCATAACTCCAACTTTCCTGTTTTTCACTGAACAGTCCTGATTTTGACAGCTCAGCCCACAGTCCCGGTTTCTTACTGATAAGTCTTTTTACTGCAAACTACCAAACTACAAAGCTATGCTGAACGTAATGGTTTTATGACGTTTACGAAAATCGGCACAAAGCTTG
This sequence comes from Xenopus laevis, assembly GCF_017654675.1. NCBI lineage: Eukaryota > Metazoa > Chordata > Amphibia > Anura > Pipidae > Xenopus > Xenopus laevis. The sequence continues at coordinate 134,045,204 of NC_054371.1, forward strand.
CAGATCACCCTATTATTTGCCCTACGTTTTGTAACCAATCAGGATAAAATATCATAAATATGAACACCAGGAGTCTACTTAACAGTTTGATACCCAATATGCATAGCTATACTGTACCCAAATGACCCCCAAATGGATATATAGCAGCCAAAATTTCAATGGGCAAAACAAAGTAACAAAGTAAGAAAGTAATCAAAATGCAATAAAATCACTAAAATGCAATAAAATCACAAAAATCAATGATTTGTTTTGCCTAGTGTAATTAGCTGTTAGGGTTATACCAACCCTTAAAACACCATCTGCTGGCACCTCAGCTTAGTTAAACTACCGTACAGACTTATTTTCCTTGTCCTGAGAAATCCAAATTGATCGATAGAGACTGCACTTACTATATCTATAAGTTTTTTCTTAGTTCCCATTTTATCTCTCAATCTGCACACTGTTGCCTATTTGGCTTCTTCATCAACTCCACTAGAGCTGGTTACTTGGGTACTGCTCCCATATCTCATCTGTCATTTGTCATTTCTATCGCTTTAGACTGCCAAAACTCAAGATCAAGGCCCTCTAATATTAAATTATTCTTGTTCCATCAACATCATCTGTCATAGTACTCTGCATTCACCAAAATTAGTTGTACAGTTCTGATAAATACAAAATAAAGAGAGAAGGATAGAGAGGTGTGTATATATATATATATATATATATATATATATAAAAGTGTCTATATGTAAAAATAAAGAGAAATGCAGGTATGGTCTTTCTCCCCCCAACCCCTAAGGAAAATACTCTCTTTTTTCACTGGACACTGCTTTGAAAGGGCACATCAATGTGTCTCTTTTTACTAAATGTAGACATTTTCCGTTCAATGTGCGCAAAACTAGGATCAAGTTTTCTTTTGAAACTATATATTAAAATGTCGAAGTAATATGTATAATATATGATTCAAGCCACATCACCTACATGCACCCAACTGATTACAACTGAATCATGGGATCAACAGTATCTTTCTTCATGTTTTTTTTTTTTTGCTTTTTATTCTTAGAACTGCACACACAGTGTGTCTACGTGTCCATCAGAGCTTCGTTCACATAACTATTCCCCCCATGTCAGGGGATGAATCAGCCAACACAGTGAGAGTTTTAGTCAGCTCAGCAATTGTCTTTCCCTCAGTAGGAGTAAGTATAAAATAATCGATCAATGCTGGAATTGCTATTGTTTCATTTATGAACCTGCAAAGTTCTATATCTTTTTTCAATGCATATTTTTAATGCTGCTAAAATGGTTCCTGAATACATATCATTGACATCACTGAGTGTTCAAGTGAAACTGAAAGACATCAACATGCAAAGTACGTGTCCATCAGAGCTTTGTTCACATAACTATTCCCCCATTTCAGGGGATGATAAAATGTTGTATTTAAGTCCTAATAAGCCAACACAGTGAGAGTTTTAGTCAGCTCAGCAATTGTCTTTCTCTCAGTAGGAGTAAGTATAAAATAATAGATCAAAGCTGGAATTGCTATTGTTTCATTTATGAACCTTCAAAGTTCTATATCTTTTCTCAATGCATATTTTTAATGCTGCTAAAATGGTTCCTGGATTCGTATTATTGACATCACTGAGTGAAACTGAAAAGACATCAACATGCAAAGTATTTCCTCTTCTTGTAACCTATGTTTTTATCTTCTTTAAATGGAATGGTAAGCTAATTCTGTAATAATGCAAAAGCTTTCTGGATACATCTGTCACAAATCAAGACCAAATAACAAACAGCCTAATGCCATGTGTAGGAACTCCAAGTCCCACACACGGTATTTACTGTTGATCTGCTGAAGCACACTGCCATCTTTTTGGCACCAGGAACTGTGTACTATGGGATTAAAGGACAGATAATTGATTATTAGCCTACTACAACCTACTGTGTTTCTTTCAACAAACATCTCCACCAGTGGAACCTACTGAGTGCAGCCCACATTTTCTGCTCATGCTATTATCTAAAACAGCACACAGAGTATAGCACTGAACAAACAGAAGCAAAATAGATGATATGCCTGCTCTCAGCATCCCCCTGTCTGCTACATCAAAGAAAATAATAGTGGTGCAACTCCAATGCTTACTTCTTAAGCACTGAAACTCATAAGGATAGCTTTCAAAGAATGACAAGATGTAAATGCAAAATGCATCTGAACACAGCAATCTTGTTATTAATGCTGACTCTGTGTATCGGAGGTATAAAGCAGAAAGCTGTGAATCAGGGGTGAATCTCGGGGGGTCCTTTGCTTCTTAAAAAAACAATTTAAAAAAAAAAAGACCTGCCTATAAAAGTACAGACACACTAACAAACTCAGTATACAAATACCTCCTGGTGATTTATCCTAAAGTTTTTGGAATCTGAACAGCTGAACACTCTATCATTTTAACAGGACATTTTGTTCTTTACAGCTGCCATTGCTTCGAAAACATGACCTCCAAATAATTATATTTCTCACTTTGGTTTTTCTCCCATGTATTCATTTTCATTATTATCTGTATACAAATGCTTTTCATGGCACTCCTGAACAATGATTTGTACACTTTAGTATATATATATATATATATATATATATATATATATATATATATATATATATATATATATATATATATATTTATATAGATAGATATAGATATATATATATATGTTGTGACATGCCACTCGCCTGCACATGCACTTTTTGGGGTAATTAACGTTTAGTAGGCAGGTAAGTGTAGGATTTGGAGCTTAGAGACAGGGACACCAAGGCTTTGGATGCAACATGTGTTTATTAAGCACTATGCATTTCGAATAAAAGGCAACAGAAAACACAGTTCAGCAACTTCAGTGCAAAACATTCAGGGTTTTTGATAAATATCACATTGACATGGTGTGTGGGGTGTGGTTGCCTTGAGAAAGGTCCCAGCAGGGACCGAAACGTTATGTTGGCTATGCATGCCTTACCAAATACATTTTTTTCACTATTATAAATAAGCCTGTGTTGCTGGTTCTTCCGAAAACTACAGTATACCAAATCTTAACTGTGCAACTGGGTGAAGTTCAGAAGCGGAGTGCGGCCCATTCTATGAAATATATATACATATATATATATACTTCACATTTTCTATTTACATTTTTCAGATTCACATTTTCTATTTAGTGCTCTAGGCAGTGCTGTGAAGTGATGTAATCAAAGGTGAAAGCAAATCCAGAACACCATCGTACAAACATGTTCCACTGTCAAAAGGGAAAAACATTGCATGCTGAAGATATAAAGCTTCAAATGTTTAATTGGAACATACAAACCAATAAAACATGTTTTTTATCAACCAAAAAATGAATTACAGAAATGTTCCTGTAGGTAAATACAGTGGGCTAATTTTTAAACTTTGTTCTGTGCAGAATGGTTCACAAAGTGAATATATTTTCCCTGCGCATAGTTATATTTAATGAGTTGGATAAGAGTGGTGTATTTAATTGCAAATGTCCATAAGAGCTTTTTAAATATGGCAAAATTTGAAAATTGTGAATATTTATGCGCATACCCTGCATTTAAGTTACACCACGACTTTGTTGGTGGAAAAAAAAAAAATATTTGCAAAACAATTTAGCAAATTGTGAATTTAAATGACAATCAACGCTACTTTCGCGCACAACAACCTCGCACAGTGGCTGCACTAACGCAAACTTATTTAGGAGCTATTTGAGAAAAAACTCAACGAGGGGCACAGCATGTTCAGGAAAAAACATGTGCAATACAACCATATGAAAATAAATTTGTGCTCTGCAAACTTTATAAATGCCCTCTACATACTCAGTGTTACTCAACAAATTGTTATCTATGGATAGTAGTTGTATTTACAGTCAAAAATTCTAATATTTTGTCACTGTAAAGCTTGAAAATTCGCGTTTTGGGTAGGGATGCACCAAATCCAGGATTCGGTTTGGGATTCGGCCAGAATTCGGCATTTTTGCATATGCAAATTAGGGTTCGGATTCATTTCAGTATTCGGCCGAACCTTTGGCGAAGGGTTCGGCCGAACCCAAAAAAGTGGATTCAGTGCATCCCTAGTTTTGGGGAAAGAAATAATAGTGCAGCATTCTTATTAGTTATTTTTATCTTCTTTTCCCAAAACATTTTCCGAGCTTGACAGTAACACAAACTTTTGAACTATGGAGTTAGAGAGAACCTGTTTGTTTCACCGTAGAGGGATTGGCACCAATTTGGGACTCAAAGCTGGGGGTTTTTTTTGTGGCTACAGTCAAGAAGTTTTTTTTCTTTTGTTATTTTCATTTTCTACTGGTTCTTAATTACACTTTGTGTGTATGTCATACTGTTTATTTTTTGATTCAAAAAGTAGAGAGACGGACTTCACCGGACAACATGATAACCATGTGGAAAAATGTTATCAAGTCGGTTTCCACACGGTTATCATGTTGTCCGGTGAAGTCCGTCTCTCTACTTTTTGAATTTTTTGTAAGCCGCGGCCAGAGCGGTTCCTCTTGGATATACCGGCGTGCAGATTCCCTGTGCATGGGCTCACTCTACCGGCTATCGACTGCTCCTAAACCTTTACATTGTGTTTATTTTTTGATGTTACTGTTCCTTTAAAGAGAAGAAATGTCTTCCCAATCAAAAACGGGTGTCTATTGATCTTTACTAAACTTCTCTCAAGATCTACCAAATTTGTAGAGTCATATTACCTTAGTGTTAAATCATGTATATGTTAAAACTGAAGGGAATGTATATGTCCATAACATTTTACATTTTACATTTTCAAGACTTCCCAATAGACTTTAAGGGGCAGATTTATCAAGGGTCGAATTTCAATTGTACGATTTGAACGATTTTATCGCACGATCGTACGATTTTCCTTTGAATACAAAAAACTTCGAAATATGCTCTGGAAGGTCCCCATAGGCTAATATAGCACTTCGGCAGGTTTAAGTTGGCGAAGTATTGAAGTCAAAGTTTTTTTAAAGAGACAGTACTTCGATTATCAAATGGTCGAATAGTCAAACGATTTTACTTCGAATCGAAGGTCGAAGTTGTAGTAGCCTATTCGATGGTCGAAGTATCCAAAAATTACTTCGAATTTCAATTTTTAACTTCGAAAATTCCCCTGATTTCACTTCGACCATTGATAAATCTGCCCCTAAATTGAGTTTTTATAAGACAAACCACAAGATAAGTTTTTCTCATTTAATTGAATCTGGCCCATTATCAGATACAGAATCAGCTATAAATCCACTAGCGAAAGAGCAATAAGTCATTAAATCACTCCAACATGTAAGTTTCACAGAACTTTATGCACAAATGTTATTTTATTCTATTGGTATTTTATGCAACAACATCAGATACAGCTATCAGCAGTAAAATTGCACAGCACTTTATCCCCAAATGCTTTTTATTTGCTCTTTGAAAACGGGCAGAAGGTGAGGCCATGGATGGAACTTACTGCACAATATGGGAATTAAAAATCCATTTGGAAAGTTTTATGTTATTATATAATTATCTATTGTAAGAGAAGAGTCTGTTACATGACTGCCCAAAAAAATGATTTCCTAAAAAGGAACCAATAGAGATCAGAGCCTTATTGCCACTGTTCGCATAATCCTTACCTGGTGTAAATGAAAAGGAAAGAATGCAAAAGAGGCTTATTGATTTTTGGTTCCACAATGTCTAAACACATAAATGACATACTGAACCATCATTGTGGTCCATAGCTGCAGAGACTAAAACTTATGTTTGTTGTCTAGCATATTAATGCAACTAGTATTCACAAATACGCTGGTTCCTACAAATGTTTAAAATCAACCTACTTTATTTGCTATGTATTCAGAGCTTTCAGGAAAGCTGGTCAGTCATTTTCAGCCCAATTTTCGTGTCACTATAAGCAAGCTAGATTCTGCACTACAGTTTCCCCAAAAGATGTAAGAAAACACTTGTTTTTTTCAATATGTGCTCTGTTAGTTTGATGCTCAGCAATAGACTTCAAAATAATCCCCACTCTATGCAGATTCATGCATGTGTTTATTAAATAGCACGCAATAGTACCTAGACACTTAGCAAAATACATACTGTTCAGCTATTTTGTTTTCCTTTAAAACAGATTTCTATAGACTATTTAATATTTCTCCCCATTTGCCTTTTTTTCTCGTATAAACTCAATAAACCCTTTCTGCTTTATTACTATGGTTCAGGATAAGTGAAGCAACACTGCCATCTAGCATCTTGTCATTACCTCTGGCCTATATACATATATATATCAATACTATTAGTTGATTTTTGATCCAAATAAACACCTTTTTTGACTTGATAAGTCCTGTGAGTGCGAGCTTCTTCTTTCCTTTACCTAAATTTTGGGCTTTTTGCACCCAGGCAACTTTGACCTTTAGACGTGTAGTGCCGGCTTTCAGACTACCTATATATATATATTATAAATACAAGGTGCAAAATGATGGCACAGGATTTTAATCAAAAAACAGACAAAAGGTTTAAAAAAAAGAAAAAGGGTTTATTCATCCTTTTTTTACCATTTCTCTGTTTTTGACACCTTTTGTCCGTTTTTGGCTTAAAATTCTGTGAGTGCCACCATTTTGGACCTTGTATCTACTCCTTATACATGAGCACCTAGGTCTCGATTATATTCAGGGTGTACGGCTCATACACACCATTTTCTATATATATAAAGATATAAATATATATATAGCTACAGCTATAACTCAGCACTCCAGGACTTGCTTAACAATGAAAAAATCCTTTTATTGTGCAAGTAGTGTTAACATTTCAGTCACATATCCAGATCTTTATTAAGATGCCTCATAATGTACAAACAGTGACATGAAGTTTAAAGAGCTAGAGAAAAGGGAATTTGACAATGTTAGAACACGACACCAAGAGAATCACAGTTTGTTTTTTATTTCCCATATGACACAGCCAGTTATGCCCTCTGCAAAACTGTCAAAAAACTTTGGCCAGTGGTGGCGTCTGATGAAAAGTTACCTTTCAAGGATATTAAGACCCCCGACATTGGGTTTTCCCAGGGGTCCCAATCTTTGGGACCTTTTGGTCTGTATGGACATTACACCTTCAGATACTAAGACTAAATCTTGGCTCCCAAAGGCCTTCATATTTTCTTGTATATATCCTACTTTGCCCTTGTGGACTGATGGACGTGGGCAAAACCATTACCACATTACAGGAGAGATTGGTAAACCATAGGACTGCAATTAAATTAGCTATTTATAATAAGGACTTTTCATCAGCAAATCATTCTCGGCCAGGACACAAAAAGAAGGTGCAGGTATCAAGGAAAAGAAACACAGCTGGGAACAACAGGTTGCTAGATATTTTGCCAAAATAGCACATCCTTTACCAGACCTCCACTACATGGCTATTGACTATATTCCACTCCCCAGGAGTAAACTAGTACATCTAGTAAATCTTTGGTACTGTGTGAAGCACGCTGGATTTACTCATTACAGATTATCACCAAGTGGACTAAATGAAACATTACCCCAATTGTTTATTGTTTGATTTGATTTCCACTATATACAGTATGTGGAAACATGTATTTATCTTTGTGACATAATTCATTAGGCTTCTCCTGTGTAGAGGGCATTCCATGGGTTAAGACAGACCCAATTACCAGAAAGTTTCCAGATAGTGGCATTGTGGCGGGGAGATGCAGATCTCCTATTGACCCACGTGGCTTGTGGTGAGACTATGTTCATTTGGCCTGTAATGGAGATTTTTCTGTGTGCACTCAATTGATGTGGCAATCTCAGTTTATGGTTGGCCAACCCTTTGGTGGACTATAAATGGGACACAGGTCTCCCAATACCCTACTGCAGGGGTCCCCAACCTTTTTTACCCATGAGCCACATTGAAATGTAAAAAGAGTTGGGGAGCAGCACAAGCATGAAAAAGTTCATTGGGGTGCCAAATAAGGGCTGTAATTGGTTATTTTAAATACCATTCTAAAAATCCCATAGGAATGGATAGAATGTAGGTGAGTGCTTATTTATTGAGCTCACGTTTTGATATATCTGCCACTTAGAGATGCATTATACCCCAAAGTTGCTAAAAATCTGAATCCAAAAATACTCCTCCTCAAACCTGTCAAGGTCACGTAGAAGTCAATGGCAGGTGTCCCTGAAGTTGTTTCTTGACATTGTGATCTGCACTGGATAATCGGATAAAATTGATGCTCAATTTTGTCGTCATATTTTGTCTTTCTTCATTTTTTCGAGAAAAATTATTGATAAATGAGTTAAATTTGTGGAGTTGACTTTATTGATAAATGAGTTCAGTTCATGGAAGGGAGTTAACTTTGTTTTAATTAAAAAATTAGATTAATTTAAGTTTTAGTAAATAACCACCTAAATGTTTCAATTGTTTCCTTTGTTACTTTTGTGTATTTTCATTTGCTACATGGTGCAACCTGAATGGATCACTTCACTGCTGTCTTGTCTATACACTGTATTGTTAGACTCACACTTTGGGCTCATTACTATGCATAATTAGGAGGCTTATTACAATGCATGAGTAGGGGGTGGTGATGTCATGTTGATGTAATTGAAGCCAAAATTTTCACTGGGTATTTAGATGGCTGTTCACTATGAGGCATCATCATCAAACTGGATTATTAAAAACCACACAATTCTAATTACACAGTTGATCAAACTAATACTATTCAGCTTTATTATAAGTATATTAAGAGGGATTTAAAAAGGATATAAAGTGATAGTTTAATGCTTTGCATTAAATTATATTTTTCATTCAAGTGTAGGGGACAGGAAGAATCCTTCCCCTGTTTGTCTTCCAGTGACATCATCCAGCCCAGTTGCATGCTGGATAGTGACCCGATTGGCTGGGAACCCCAGTGCATCCTGGGGAGAAAGGGTGTGCCTGACTTTGGAGCCAAAAGCACAGGGTCTCCCAGGGAGAGAGCTGAGAGAGCCAGCGTGAGTAGCTGTAAGACTGTGAGGTGCAGAGAAGAAGCTGCTGAATCTGGGGAGATTGAGCCCAGCCTGTCCCCTGCCAAGTTGCTGCAAACTCAGAAGGAGAAAGGTGCCACTAGTGAGATTGATTCTGTTGCAGAGCTGTGTGTAATCTCCAGTGTGAATTCCTCTGAGAGCACCCCGGTTAGTGAGCCACCCAATGGAGGATACTGGCACGGATACAAGCGTGGGGCCCCATACTGAAGACAGCTTTTAACCCTTTACCTGCTACGAGAGAGCTGCTGCCAACATTCAAAAGGGAGAGGTACTTTTGGGGAATAAGGTAGCGCTACCTGGGGAGTAAGAGCTCTGGGGAAGGGAGAATTATTTGAACTGTGTGATTATTAACCCCTTCAGGAGGATTGGGTCTGTGATATCTACCAAGGACTGTGATATCTACCAAGGACTGTGTGAAGCAACAGTTAAGCACCTAATAGTGGTTTAGGGAGTGTCCCACGTGTCCCCAGTGTAGGAGTGCAGAGTGTATTAGTTGCCCAAGTGTTTACTTTTGTTTATATAAAGTTTATATTGGTTCAAATTGCAAACTGTGTGTTTTATTATTCCTAGTGTAACCCCCTGAGGTGTCTTCCTCAGTGTTCACTAGGTGGAGGCACTGCGCTGTAATTCCCAGTTCCCAGTACTTTTCATATGCAAAAGGGACTCAGGGCCCCTGGATTGCCAAGGGTAAGTGGTGATTTAAAGAGACAGTAACCAAATTAGTGTTACACAAGTTTTCTAGGAGACACAAAAGGTTAACTTACGCTGCCCAAGGTGTCCATACTCTTTAAATTGTGAACTATGGAACAAAGGTTTCCTGACTAGCCCCGGGTAGTGTGACTATATCCTGTTCCTAGCAAGGGAGCACATGGCTCAGCTTTTTTGGTCTACAACTAGTACATACCTAGATGTTCAGGAGCCCAGAGCATAAGGCCCCACTATAAAGCCTTAAGGGAGAACTAAACCATAAAAATGAATATGGCTAAAAATGCCATATTTTATGTACTGAACTTATTGCACCAGCCTAAAGTTTCAGCTTCTCTAAAGCACTAATGATCCAGGACTTCAAACTTGTCACAGGGGGTCACCATCTTGGAAAGTGTCTGTGACACTCACATGCTCAGTGGGCTCTGAGCGGTTGTTGAGAAGCTAAGCTTAGGGGTCATCACAAATTATCAAGCAGAAAATTAGGTTTGTCTGTAATATAAGATGATGCTACAAGACTGATTATTAAATTCTGACATTAGCTGCACTGGTTTCTGTCCTGCCATGTAGTAATTATCTGTATTCAGTACTAATTAGTCTTATATTGTGAGATTTATATTCTGTATATATATATATATACAGTATATTGTGAGTCAGTCCCTAAGCTCAGTAAGTGACAGCAGCAGAGAGCATGTACAATGAATCAGCAGAAAAGAAAATGGGGAGCTACTGGGGAATATTTGGAGGCACAGATCTTTACTGCTAAAGGGCTGTGGTTGCCTTGGGCTGGTACAGAAGCCCAACACATATGGGCCCATTCACTTAGCTCGAGTGAAGGAATAGAGGAAAATAGAGGAAAAAAACTTCAAATTTCGAATGTTTTTTTTGGCTACTTCGACCATCGAATGGGCTACTTCCACCTTCGACTTTGAATCGAACGATTTGAACTAAAAATCGTTCGACTATTCGACCATTCGATAGTCGAAGTACTGTCTCTTTAAAAAAAACTTTGACCCCCTAGTTCCCCACCTAAAACCTACCGAGGCCAATGTTAGCCTATGGGGAAGGTCCCCATAGGCTTTCCAAGGTTTTTCTGATCGAAGGATAATCCTTCGATCGATGAATTAAAATCCTTTGAATCGTTCGATTAGAAGGATTTAATCGCTCGATCTAACGATTATTCCTTTGATCGAACGAATTGCGCTAAATCCTTCGACTTCGATATTCAAAGTCGAAGGATTTCAATTCGGCAGTCAAATATCGAGGGTTAATTAACCCTCGATATTCGACCCTAGGTAAATTTGCCCCATAATGTACAACATTTCTAGCCTACTTCTTTAGTTAGACTTTAGTTCTCCTTTAAGATGACATAGTTGACTTTGGGAAGCAGGAATCCCATAAAAAGGTAAAGTTAATGGTAATCAAGTTTGCTATAGCATATTTATACTCAGTTGTGGCATTAAACAGGTCAACTTACCAAGAGCAGTATTTCGCTCCACTGAGGAATAGTGTGAAATTAGTACTTCAGAGACAACACCTGCTTATGTTTATGGTTCACAGCTGAAAATGGACTCAGGCTATTTTTCATTCTTCAGAGGTTGTCACAGGGAGGGATACATTTCAGTGAAGCTTTCCTGAGCGGTGAGAACATTTTCAGCAGGTGAATACATATTATTATTCCAGTAACTAAATATTTTGTTTAAAGAAATTCACTAAAATAATGGCACAAAGAAAATGGTAAGAACTATTATTCCTCTTCTTCTTCAATAAAAACACATGGCCATTGAGAAAAGATATTGATCTGCTATGGAAAAGTTTTGTGTAAGTGCAACAACATTACTTGTGGGTACCAGTACTTTTATATAAACCCAGTTACTTCACTTAGAGGAAGCACAAATGCTACACTTACATATATCCGGCTCCTTAAGGCTCAAAAATTAATTACAGTTTATGCCTAATGCATGTACATCAATGTGAATATCTAATTTGGGATCCTGATGGGTTGATGTAAATTGAATTGCAGGAGATTGAAACTATTATGTCTTCATCTAGTAGAAGTAAATCTAAAGCAACTGGACTTGCTGAGTAATCATTGAAGGCGTTTCACTACTCATCCAAGCAGCTTCTTCATTTCAACTGACCGGTACGGGAAATCCTCGGCATACAAAGTCTTCCAATAATCCAATCACAATGGTGCAGTGTAAATACCTCAAAGGGTAAAGCAACTCTCTGCACTCAAATTGGCAAAATTTTGCAAAAATTGCTCAAAATGCAAAAAATGGCAAGTGTAATAAAACTAAAGTGGAAATGAGTTAAATAAGTAAAACCTGTAGTCCATTTTCCTGCTTAAGAAGCATTAGCAGAGTTACCTTGAAATCTAAAGCATGGAATGTTCATCTATATTATATGTAATCATATTTCCCTCAGTACCATTGCCTGTTAATTAGCTGGGTCATGCAATGAAAAATAATCATAATACTTCTATTCAAAATTAAGTGTAGAGCATGCTATTAGTTATACGCATAAAGTGTTAACTGTTCTTTGACAATATTACCCTTAAGCTCAGCCAGTAGGATAAGGTAAATGTGATATATCAGAGGAATTAATGTATCAGTTGGTGAAGAAAAGTAAAAAAAATAATTCAAAAAGATAAGGGAAGACTTCTCAGGGAAAGATGAAATTATGGGGCAACTTTATCAAGGGTCAAATTTCGAATATAAAAAAACTTTGAAATTCAAATAAAAAAAGACCAACTGAAATTTATTTTAAAAATCTAAGTTTTTTTGGGGGTGAATAGGCCGTTTTTGTTAGAATATGAATTGTACGACTCAAAGTAATATTGTATTTGATCGAATTCGATTCCAAGATTTTCCCAAAAAAACCTTTGATTCTTCAAAGTACACCAATTGACTCCAATTAGGTTCTAGGAGGTCCCCCATAGGCTAAAACAGCAATTTGGCAGGTTTTAGAAGGCCAATGGTCTAAGTCGAATTTTTAAAGAGATAGTACATGATAAATTTCGATATTCGAATTTTCTATGTTTTTTTTTTCAAATTCGAATCGAATTTGGACTATTCCCTAGTCGAAGTATACAAAAATTAGCTTGAAATTTTCACTTTGACCTTTGATAAATCTGCCCCTTAGTGTTGTTGAAACAAATGCTGTTCCCCGCCCCGCAAAATAATAATTCAAATAAAATACCTTTGCTGTTGTTTTAATTACAGGTATGGGACCTACTATGCAGAATGTTTGGGACCTGGGGTTTTCCCGATAATGGACGTTTCTGTACCTTAAGTTTACTAGAAAATCATGTAAACATTTTTTATTTTCTTTCAATAAGGATTGATTAATTTTATCTTAGTTTGGATAAAGTACAAGGTACAATTTTATTATAACAGAAAAAAATAAAATAATTTTTAAAAATGTATTTTTTTTTTTAAAACTGGACAACTATTAAATATACAAGATGTATAGCCTTCCAGGACCAACTAGGATTAGAACTCTGATATTTCTGGAACTCTGTACTTACCATCTGAGCCACTAGAGGCACTTAGGGCTTGTCCTGACCAGTTCTTCTTATACACCTCTTGTAGTCATTCTATTTGCTTTTTTTCCTCCACCCACCTTATTAGATTTAGGTGTAGCTCATCATTTAATTAAAACCCTTTATAAGTCAGTCCTTGACCATTGCTCCCTCCTTGCTTAATCAATGAAGCCCTACAGCCTGATCTGGCTTGGGTTCTTGAGAGTTCCTGCCTGTGTTCCACCTAATTCTTTGCTCCAAACCTTTATTCCTATGTTCCACTTAACCTTGCCTGGTTTCTATTGGATCTACTGGTATTTGACCTCTGCCCTTTTACTGGACTACCCTCTCTCTTTAGCCTGCTCCCAACCTCAGCCTGGTATAAGGACATGTCATTGTCTTCAGCCTGCCCCTAACCTCAGCCTGTTATATGGGCTTGTCATTGTTGCTGCCTGACCACTGGCCTGGTGTAAGAACTTACATACTTTTATATATTACTTTCATCTGTTATATTGCCATAACTTTCATAATAAATCATTCTTCTCTGTAACATGTTTGCAGCATATCAACACCTCAAAACCCACTTCCCACTTTACTCGAGTTATACAGCAACTAGGTCATACCTCCCAATTGTCTCGTTTTTCGCAGGACAGTCAGAGTTTTGACAGCTCAACCCGCAGTCCCGGATTGTTACTGAAATGTCCTGACTTTTGCGTTGATCTCCTGTACTGAACAGCCAGAAAAAGATACAAAGTTTCTAAAACTTACTTGGCTATAGGCAGAGCCCAGAATACGTGGCAGTTGCACGTAGCTACATTTACAACAATTTAAGAGAAGCAAAGAAACAATTGTATCAATTTAAGATAAGCAGGTCTCTTGGGGAAACTGTGACTCACATCTTAAAAGGCAATTCACCTTCATTAGCAAAACTGTAATAAAACATAAAATCTAACCGTAAAAACCCACAGAAATGTGTTCAAACTTCCCATAACCTGCCAAATTTTGCAAAATGGACATGGTAATTAGGGGGGGTGTGGCTATAAAATGGGCATGGTCAAAAATTGTAGCAAACATTTTTTCCCTCTTTCTATTTTCAAAATGTTGGAAGGTATGACCTAGGCTCCTACCTTCTAGGCATCACTTGTGGCTTAACTTGACATAGCTGTTAATAATGTGTTCAGCTGTATCTTACATGTTTGTATAGTCTGTCTGCAGCATGCACATGACCTGGTTAATAATCAAAAATCTTGCAACGTATTTCATAGCTAGTTTATAGTTTCATGGTTAAAAGTGTTGTTCACCTTCCAACAGTTTTTCCATTTCAGTTGGTTTCAGATTGTTCACCAGAAATAAAGACTTTTTCCAATTACTTTCTATTTTCTATGAGTGCCCATTTTTCTAATATTGAAGTGTAAAGTTTTATTTTTCACCTTCAAAAGCAGTTCTGGAAAAGGAAGGGGGGTCGCCAACTCTCTAAACTGTTCTAAATTGCTATATTTAGGGGCAGATTTATCAAGGGTCGAATTTCGAAGTAATTTTTTGTGTGCGTGACTAGGGGGCAGATTTACTAATCTCGAGTGAATATTTCAAAGTATTTTTTTGGGTACTTTGACCATTGAATTGGTCAAATTCAAACGAATTCGAACGAATCGAATGATTCAAACGATTCGAAGTAAAAATCATTAGACTGTTCGACCATTTGATAATCAAAGTACTGTCTCTTTAAAAAATACTTCGACTTCATACTTCGCCACTTTAAACCTACCGAGGTGCAATGTTAGCCTATGGGGACCTTCCCCAGCACTTTTCTATGTTTTTTTTGATGGAATAAAAATCGTTCGAATCATTCGATCGAAGCTTTTGTGCAAAATCCTTCGAATTCGATATTCAAATTCAAAGGATTTTTACTTCGAGGGTCGAATTCAAGGGTTTTTTAACCCTCGAAATTCGACCCATAGTAAATCTGCCCCCTAGATGTTACTTTGATCATTCGAATCGAAGCAACATTGTATTCGATTAGAAGTATTTTTTTTAAAAAACTTAGATTTCTCAAAGTCCACCTATTGACTCCAGATAGGTTCTAGGAGGTTCCCCATAGACTAAAACAGCAATTTGGCAGCTTTTAAATGGCGAATGGTTGAAGTCGAAGTTTTAAAGAGACAGTACATAATACATTTCAATAATCAAATTTTTTCCAATTCAAATTGAATTTTGGCCTATTCGAAGTTCATAAAAATAGCTCGAAAATAAATTTTTTTACTTTGAATTTTTACTTCGACCCTTCCCTTGATAAATCTGCCCCTAACTTTATACATTTCTTACCTTTGTCCCTGCTGAGCAGAATCCCTGGGTTTCATTAAAGGCAGCTGTTAGAATTGATACAATAGTTGCTAATACTGCAGAGATGCTGCTGAGAAATGTATCAACTAAATGTTGCAAAATTGTAACAATTCAGAATCTGCAGCTAAATTACTGAGCTGCTAGACTCAAACGCCAGAGACAGGGACATAAACTTCGATTTTGAAATAATAGTAAAAAATAAAAAATGGAAAGTAACTGAATAATTCTGGGGAATAATCTGAAAACAAATGAATGGAAAAAAAGTGTTTGGAAGATGGACAACCCCTTTAATATGGAAACCAAACTACTTTAAAACCAAACACGTAAAAATGTTCACGTTACAAGGATATTTTAGTGATTAAATAGATTTTCCCTCAAAGATAATTATTTAGAGCATGTCAATATTATACAGGCAATTATTTGTTAGCTCTAATTTATGGACAACTTAAGATCACAGGGCTTGTTTACTAATCCCACAATGCTAGCTATAATTACAATAATTAAAATGAATATTAAATCAAGGACATGACTGAGTAGGCACACAAATCTAGCAGATGGGGCAATAGACCTTTTTCTTCCTAAATGATGTACTGCTGTACAGTTGTTATTACTAAGTATTTTGAGGAGATATTAACAAAACCTCTTTTATGGGGTTATGCAAGAAAAGTTGCAAGGCACAAAATCACCTATGGTGATTAATTAATAGGCAATATTTACTGATCACTTGTTTAAAAGCAAACAACTAATTGGCTGCAGCAAGACATCAGTGATATGCCCCAATGAGCGAGTCAACAGAGGACTCCATACATATAAATACAAGGTTAGTGCATCATCAGCACTGAGAAACTTCATTGGTTACTTAGTGACTGTTGATTTCAGGTATCTAACCTAATTGGAGATTTAGAGGCAGATTTATCAAGGGTCAAATTTCTAATTCATCTGAGTCTTTTGGGGGGTTATTTAATAGAAAAATCGAATAAATATAAGTTTTTTTCTCAGAAAAATACTAGAATGGCAGAAAGGCTACTAACATCTTCCAATTGGTCACTGGGCATCTTCCATTGACTTATACTGAATTTGGCAGGTTTTAGGTGGTGAATAGATGATTCAAATTCTTAAAGGACATGTAACCTCCACGAACAAAAATGTAGTCACGGAAGAGCCTCTTTGAAAACTCTAAATACTTGCCACTCTGGTTTTTAAAAGGTTAACAGTAAGGCTTCAGCATCCCCTTTATCACTTAGGATTCCTTATCCTCCTCTAACCCACTCTGCCCCCTCCCTCAGGAATTTCCTTTGGCTGTTGACTTGAGCATGTTCAGTTCTTCTCAACTCAGATGAATAAACAGACCCTCCAGTCTAGCAGCCAATGGAGATATGGCATTGCTGGTTCCCATAGAAACTCTGCTCTAGCTGTCTGATCCTGAGTAACCATTACAGTGCTCAATCCAAGCATGACTTGCCATCATAGTAAACTCTGCCTGTTTATGCCTGCATTCTTTAATTGCATGAACTTTACATCATGTATGTGCTGTTTGCAGATATGAATGCACTGGTGATGTGTCAGAGGAAAAATGGCCCCAGGTGAAAGCTGCTATCTGTTTTAGGGAAAATAAATGACACTGGCAAATGGAGGGGATGTATGCAGTACAAATAAAGTCATTTCGGTGGGGGAAATGTGCCCAATTTATATACATGGTAAGAAAATGTAGGCTTTAAAGTGCCAGAGTTTGATAAATCTCGAAAATCTAATTTGATTTTTTTTAAAAAAAAAAAATCTAATCGAGTTTGGATAATTCGAATTTGACTGTTTAGAGCATAAAAAATGTGAAAATTCAAATTTTCAGTTTGACCTTTAATAAATCTGCCCCTTAAACTGACATAGTTATATCCTTTATAAGGATGTTATTTTAAACCACTGAACCCTTGCCCTGATTTATATGGGAAAGTAAAGTGAAAAGTAATTGAAATAGCTCAGTTATGAAACAGGTTAACAAGGCAGGCTGTGGTTGTGAAAAGCCAGGATGCAGCCTGTCAGATTTATTGATTGAGAATTGATTGAGAATTACAACAAAGACTGAAATGACCTTAAACTGTTGCAGGCTTGTAGACCACGCATTTGCTTTTACAATAGCAGGCTTGAACAGGATCTTGAAAACCAGAAGCCAACATATGCAAAATGTAATGGAAAAAAAAATAATTTAAAGGGCATTGTGGCCAAAGAGAATGCCTTGTTCCTCAAGTTGCATACAAGAAGTCATCCTCCTGGAATGCTAAGGCCACTGGCCCACCACCAACTTTGTAGCAGAGCCACCAAACGCAGACAGCATTACATACAGAGTGGTATAACAGATTTGTAACATGTCCCTATGCAGTGTAATGTCTTAATAAATGGACTAACTAAACTGTATTTGTATACGTTAAACCAAATATAATTCAGTGAGGAAAACTGATCTCCTAATTCAATTCCATATTTCCTATTTAGCCAGGTGTTTATCACATAAAAAGTATGAGAACAGGAGAAAAGTTGTGTCTGCCTGAATTGAATCTTGTGATAAACTACAGTATAAGGTTCTTGGATAGAATCTGTCCCATTGTAGGATGTCATGCTGATTGATGCTGAAAGAAATGTGTGTAATTGAATATTTATACATTTGCAGATTATGGGACTATTTGACCACGCATCCAGTGTTTTACTATAATTTATTGCTATTTCTTGTGTACTTACAGCATGGGTAGTTAGTGAGGGACGAGTCGGGTTTGCTTCTCACATTGATACAATAAAGAAAGTAGGTGTTCCCCACATTGGGCCACATTCAGTTTACTGAGGAAATGTTATCTCATGAATTATCATATGAAAATTATATTGGGTCTATGGGAAACTGTGGAATTGAATTAGATGATGTTTTTTCTTATGGACTAAATATGGTCTATTATTTTTATAGACAACAAGGTGTGACATGCTTTAGATCTTTTTCTTTTTAAGTTTTATTTATATGATAGCCCTCAGAAAAAAATGTGAAAAATCTGGTATTACTTATGGTTAAATTCACCCATTGTCTTCTACTAGATTAGCCCCTTATGTCCCTATATTGCTTAAAAATCTATCCATAGTTTTTACATAACAGTGGACAGGAACAGTAACATAACCAACATGGGGTGCTGGATGTGCACCTGGGTCCTCTCCAGACGGGCTTCCTCTCCTCCAGAGGTGCACGCTCAGGAGAAGTCATCTGTGATATTGTCACTAGCAGCCAGGGCTGCCATCAAGGGGGTACTGGGGAGACAATTTTTTTGTCAGGGGCCTGATTACCATTGGGGGTGGCCATCTATGGGGTTTTTACTTGTAGGGGCCCCTGGCCACCAATTGGGGTTTTCTTTAACTTGGGAGGGCCCTAGCCACCAATGGTTTCTTTTAACTTGTAGGGGGGCCCAGAAAAATTTGCCATGCGGGCCCTGCTAATTCTGATGATGGCCCTGTGCAGCCCCAAAGGAGTACTGTCCCTCAGTAGTTCCACCACTGGACCACAGCTCAATTCAATCCATTGTTTCAGATTCAGTTTCATGAAAAAAATATAACATTTATGGTCTATCATGTTAAAACATTTAATATATATGCATACCTCCCAGCATTTTGGAAGTAAAAAGAGGGACAAAAAATGTTTTCTCACATAGAACAGTGAGATTTTTGACCATGCCCCTTTCTGTGGCCACACCCCTAATTACCATATTCATTTTACAAAATTTGGCAGGCTATGAAAGTTTGAAAATATTTATCCTTAGCTAAACAGTTTTTTTGTGTCTCAAAATTGTTACAAAGTATCTTATTTGCACCTGTTGCACCTGCTGTTCTGTGCTCTCTGCTAAAAGCCAATTAAGTGAGAAACTTTGTTTCTTTTTCTGGCTGTTCAGTGCAGAGAAAATAGGGACTTTCCAGTACAAATGAGGGACTGCAGGTTGAGCTGTAAAAAGAGGGACTGTCCCTCCGAAAAAGGGACAGTTGGGAGGTATTATGTGGTTCAGTCTGAGGATAAAAAATCTAAAAGATGTGGTTCCTGTTTGGCACATAAAACAGTGAGATCCTCAAATGCCTGAATAAAAAAATCACTTCACATGGCCCTAGTTTACACACAAAAGATCCTTTTATTTGTAGATTTGCAGGGGAAAGGGTGTTTTTCACTTTATTAGAATACTTTTGATCACATATTGTAAGCACAAGCTCCAGTGGGGAGTGTACTGCTTGTAACCACCAGGAAAAAAAAAGTGTTTAAAAAAATGTTCTGTCAAAATTTTGAGCTGTAATGTAAGCAGCTTGCTCCTGTGTAACAACATAGCATTGTCGCCACTCCCCCTTCCAACAACTACTCGCCGGCGTCACTCCGCTTACATGCCCTGTAGCCGTGACGTCACCGTCTAATCTCGCGAGGCTGTGACGAAACCCTGCGAAAGCTGGCCGGCAGGAGCAGTGAAGCTGGACGTTTTGTACAGCGATCCGGGATTGCGTGCTGTGTTATGAATATCGGGATTTACCCGCGAAAAGCGGGACTGTTGAACAGTATGTGAATGACATGTATCATTATGCAGCCGTATTCCTTCTGAGCTTGCTGGGAATTGTAGTTTGGTAGAGAGCTACAGGTTGGAAATCAGCGCTGCGTAGTGTCAGTGCATTTTCTAGTTCCCCGGGGTAGATGGGGATTGTTTGATGCAGACATAGTTTAGTATGTGTTTGTTGTCATTTACCTGTTTCTGTACATGCTCTATATGTGCCAAATACCGCAGGGAGTGTAGGATAACGGTGATATACCCAGAAGCTGTCAGTGGGTGTCTAGTTCGCTTTTGCTTTCAGTCCTCCTAGTGTTACATATGTATTGTAAACAGGAGTGAGGTGCAGGCTGTACTGGAGGGGGGGGGGTGTCACTGTGATGTCCTGTAGCAATAGCTGTCATTTATTTACACCAACTTGTATATACATACATACAGACTGTCACAGTATATGAATAAACATCTCATTTACTTTCTAGAACCACCCCCTCCCAGCACACACCCACCCACCAAAAGTGTTCTCTAGCTGTTAGCAGTAACCTTCCAGCTGGCCCAATGGCAAGTGTTTTTTTTTTTTATATCTTGAAGAAGAATGTGGATGAGACTGCTTAGCCCAGAATTGCCACTTGTGTGTTCAGATAAAGATCTGCAGGACAAGCAGACGATTGTGCCATTTTATAACAGTCTGCTTCCCAGGGGGTTCTCTTGTGTGCCTTCCTCTGGCTCAGGGATCCCCAACCTTTTGAACAAGTGAGCAACATTCAGAAGTAAATGCAAAAGCATGAAAAGTGTTCTTGGGCTGCCAAATAAGTGCTGTGATTGGTCATTTAGTAGTCCCTATGACCCATGTGGACTGTAAACCTACATTGAGGCTCTGTTTGGCATGACACCTCGTTTTTATACAACCAAAACTTGCCTCAAAGCTTAGAATTAAAAAAAATAAGCACCTGCTTTGGGAGCAACATCCAATGGGTTGGAGAGCAACATGTCGCTCATGGGCTACTGGTCGGGGATCACTGCTCTGGCTCATTCTTAAATGGCTATTGCAGAGTTTGAACTTCACTGTTATACAGTCTGTTTTGAGAATGATTGTTCCTTGGGCAGAATATTAAAGAACAGTAATCTCACTTTGAACATAAAGTATTGGGCTATCAAGGGAAGAACTTGTATGCAATATGGAATTTGGGGTCATGTAATAAATATTCTTAGGTTTGATCGTATTTACATGTTCCATTTACTAGTCAGCTGTTGGATAACAACATCTGGTTGCTATTGTTAGTAGTAGTGATGTGCCTGTGCCTTTAGATCATTTCAGCAGCTTATCTGCCTGTGTGTGGGGGTTTCCGACAGGTCTCCCCGATCAATATCAGGCCAATGATCGACCAGATATCGATTGGGCAGGTTTTCTTTTTTTCCTGTGATCGAGGAACACATTGGCTAGTTGATACTGTCCTACAAACCCTCGGCGCCCATTACCTTCGTATAATCCGATTGTTTGGCCCTAGGGTCAACATTTGGATTAACCCAATATCGCCCTGTCGCCAAACGAGCGGATCTTATCGTGTAAGATCACCCCCTTTAGAAACATAGAAATCTGCAGTGAGCAGAGTCACATTTGGAGAAGGACTGTATGTTTGGGGGCGTGTCTATGGTATTAAAATGTACTTTACAATTGCAAAATAATTGATATATTTATTATATTTTAAAATGTTAATGTCTTTTTCCAAGCCATATTTTTAGTAAGCTTTTTTTCATAGATGGTGGAAGTACATAACGTTGTATAGCATAGAAAGTGCCAGCCTATTCAAGCTGACCAACAACTTAATTTTCTAATTGTATTGCATTTATCGTCAGCGCTTTCTTTGACTGTGATCACATTTTTTTTTGTTCAATTTCCACAGTGACATGTAGTGGGACAGCTATGCAATCAGCATATCATGCAAATATTATTCAAGGTCCCTTTAGTAGTAGGCTGGAGTTCTGCCTCTAACCCATGGGCCTCTAGCTTAACAGGCTCTAATACTGCCCAGAGACTCGGCATACTTGTTGCAACTCTGAGTTTGTCTGAATTTCTAATACAGTAAGACAGTATTGTTCTATTTCTGTAATGTTATCTGACGTTTAATATGTCTCAATGCAGATCTGGGTAGTATTTGTCAGAAATTGTATATCATCCAGTTTCACTGCTAATTCCCTTCTGCTGCCTGAATTTTGTCAAGAGAATCATGACGCGTGATTTCAAACCTGGGGATTTGATCTTTGCGAAAATGAAAGGTTACCCGCACTGGCCATCTAGGGTGAGTGTACATACTGTACTTTGTCTCAACATACTTAACGGGCTTTCATCATAAAAAAAATAAAGTTCTGTTTTTAATTGACAGTGTTTGTGATTTTGTTTTTTCTGAAAAAGTGTTTATATTTTTTTTTCTTGGTACACCTTGGCCTATAGTTCTGCTGTCCAGTCATGTGATACCAAAAAAATTCAAATGGCTATTGCACATGGTGTGAGAACTGCAGTGATTAAAAAAATCTTTTCATACAGCAGCCACTGACCTTCAAACTCTGGGCCAACACTCCTCTTATGGGAATACCAGCACTCGTGTATAGGGTTGCCACCTGGCAAAAACGATGGTTAATCCCAATGTTATTAATAGGGAAAAAAAATAAATATTTTTTTTTCCAGAAAAGGTGGCAACCCTACTCGTGTAGTGGAACAAATAGAGCCTAGGTGTAAAAAAACAATGTGGCAGGAGATAAAAGGAATGGCAATAATAATACATATGTATCTAAGCCTGACCAATCAAAAAAACATTCCATAATTTTTCACTGCATTGATATTTATGAATAATTGAGAATTAATTGTACATAAAAGTACACTCAGAGAGTGACAAAGTATGACATTAGAATTCATGCTGACCATTATAACATTGCATATAACACGTAGGAGCAAATTTATCAAGGGTCGAATTGAAAATTAATATTTTCTAATTTTTTTATGGTCAAAACTGTCAATTTCGACTATGGAGCTATTCAAATTTGATTCAAGTTTTTAAAAAATGTGATTTTCTAGATTTGTCATATTTTGGCTCTTTAAGAACTCGAATTTGACTATTCGCCACCTAAAACCTGCCGAATTGCTGTTTAAGTCCATAGGAGAGGTCCGGGGATCAATTTTGAGTTGTTTGCAGACTTCCTGACATTCAAGGTTTTTTCAGAGAAAAAACTCAAATTGAATTTGATTCAAATTCGATTTGAGTTTTCGAGTCGATTCCATTCAACCGAGTTTAAAAAATTCAATTTTTTTTTTTTTTTTTTATATAAATTTTTATTGGTCGAATTTCAAATTTATGGGAGTTTCAAGTTTAGAGGAGTTTTTAAAAACTTGAATAAATTCGACCTTTGATAACTGTGCCTCCCCATGTGTGTGCCTATGTAATATATATTTTATTTCCATTTCATTCTTTAAGGTGGATGAACTTCCCGATGGGGCTGTGAAACCTTCTACACATAAAATGCCAATTTTCTTTTTTGGCACTCATGAAACGTAAGTTCTTTCATTTAAAGTTCTTCTAACCTTAGAAAGTTTGGTAACCTATATACAAATATATTACTTTAAGATAATTTTTTTTTTTAATTATTTAGGGTTGAAGCTTTAATGATATTAAAAGAAGTTATGGCCAGTAGCCCAGTTGGTAAATTACATCAATCATGGCTTTATACCCTGTTCAAGAGATTTTTTATCATCTGTTATATCCTAAATTGAAAGCAGGGTAAGACATATTAATAAATGTAGGCACATAATAAATATAAAATATAACCATATTAATAAATGTTAAAATGAATTCTCTTAGTCTTTAATTTACATTTATTTCTATAAAGCAAATACGATGTCCGTTCACTGATTTCTGCCATCATTAATTTTTGCATGCATTCTTGATTACGTGCCAAATACCAAAACATATGCACAAATAAATATAAGGTAAGAAAAAGGTCATACGCAGAATTGCTGCAAAAATTCCAGGTGCTCTTTTATTCCACTACATGTTTCGAGCTGGCGCTCTTTGTCAAGTGTTACAAAATCTACACAAATGTGAACATTTAAACCATTAGCCCCTCCCCTTCCATTCATGATGCAGGTGGCAACTGCTGAGGGATCCAATTTTATTTGCCTAGCCACCAAATAAATTCCGTCCATATTAAAACAGATCAAGTGAACAAATATTTCCAGTGAAAAAAATATAAAAAATATACAAAGTGTATAAAAAGTCCCGTTTCGTGCGTCTCTCCATCCTCCTCATATACAGTATAGAAGTTCATAATTAAAAGTCCACATTTGTACCTAAAAAATGGGAAAGAGGATAAACAATACAAAATACACTTGCGACCCTGGCACTGCCTCGTGAAAGCCTGCCTAGAGTAACCTTGCCCTTAATTATACAAAAAATTGCAACCACAAAGCTGTAACATCAGCAAATATAAGGGAAAAATTCTCTTACCCTTATGCCTTGTTGCAAAAACCATTATTCAGAATATTATTTTTCTGTTATCTAGAAGAAAGGAAGAGTGTGTTAAATACATCATGTATAGTCGCAACTATTTGTTTCAAGTAAAATGTTGCAATATATTCAATCCTAGCAACATTGTTTAAAGAAAACTACTCACGCTCCAATAGTCATTTAGACCTTCTGGTTTCAAGCTATTCAGTTTTTTAATCCACCTGGCTTCTTGTTGGAGTAGTACCTTGGTTAGACTCTCCCCTCTTTCGGGTCTACGTACCACTTCCAATACCTGCCACTTTAGTTGGGCCTGATTATGTACTTTGTCATGAAAGTGGTGAGATACTGACGTGTCTGTTTGTGTGTTAGGTTTAAAGTTACGAATATCAGCCTTATGTTCTTTAATTCGCTCTTTCACTTGCCTAGACGTTTGACCTACGTACACCATTCCGCAGGGGCATTTTAAAAGATATACCACCCCCGCCGTATCACAAGTGGCATAGGAATACAACTTGTATTTCTTTCCAGTGATGGGATGGTACACTGTGTCTCCTTTAGTCACAGACGAACAACAGACACATCCCATACAGGGAAAGGTACCTTTCTTCGAACTCCTTATTAGCCAAGATGTAGGATTTGGATCTTTTCGTAATTCAGAGGGACATAATTTATCTCTCAATGTCTGTCCTCTCTTATAACTAAAGAGGGGAGGGTTGCTACAGTGATGTTTCAGGATCTTATCCTGCTGTAAGATAGGCCAGAATCTTTTAATTACCTTTTCAATTTGATCACTCTGATTACTATATTTACTCACAAAAGGAATCCTTTCATTTTTCTTATTGTCTGATTTTTGAGTAATTTTTGTTGAAAGAAGTTGATCTCTTGGGATGAAACTCACATCTCTTGCAATTTCATTGAGTTTCCGTGGATTATAGCCCTTTTCCTTAAATCTTTTGGAGAGGGAGTTAGCTGCATCCCAATACTTAAAATCATCTGACGCTATTCTTCTAGCCCGTAAAAACTGTCCCTTAGGTATAGCTGCAATACACTTCGGGTTGTGAAAACTCGAAGAATGTAACAGACTATTCCTGTCAGTGGGCTTTCGAAATAGTTCTGTCGAAAGTCCCTCGCCAGTTTTGGTTATTTTTACATCCAAGAAATTAATGGATAAGTTAGAAGCCTCTGATGTGAATTTAATTGTAGGGTGCATTAAGTTCGCCTTATTCACCATCTCCTGAAACAGAGACACTTGCCCTTTCCAAATGATCAAAATGTCATCCACATAACGCTGATATAACACAATGTTGTCCTTATATTCATCTGAAAGAAAAAACACCTTTTCCAATCTGTATACAAATAAGTTAGCAAATGAGGGCGCTACTGCAGCCCCCATTGACGTTCCCTGACATTGCCAGTAGTAGTTACCCTGGAAACGAAAATAGTTTCTTTTTAGCACCAATGTCAGGCAATCAATGAGAAAATAGACCAATTTATGTGAATAGTCTGTTTCCAGTAAGAATTCTTCAATACATCTAATACCCTCATCCTGAGGTATAGAGGTATACAAACTAGCTATGTCAATGCTGCATAGTGTACAATCTGCACCATTTGTCTCGATTTTTGATAATATAGCTAGTAACTCATTGGTGTCCTTCAGGCATGTGGGAATCTGTCTCACCAGTGGTTGGAGAAAAGAATCTACAAATTTAGACAAAGGTTCTAAAACTGAACCTAACCCTGAAACTATAGGGCGTCCTGGGGGGTTAACCAGTGACTTGTGGATTTTCGGCAACACATATAGGACTGGTACTCTGGGGTGATCTACTATCAGAAACTCTTTTGTCTCCTGTGAAATAATTCCATCAAGGTGGGCTTCAGTAACAAACAACATTATTTCTTTTTGTATGTCAAATACCGGATCTTTACTGATCATTTTATAATGTCCCGGTGTGGTAAGTTGTCGAACTATTTCCCCAACATACATCTCCTTATCCATAAGTACAATGCTGCCTCCCTTATCTGCCTTCTTTATTACAATTTTGTCATTGTTTTGTAACTTCTGCAATGCAATTCTCTCCTTATACGAGAGGTTTTGTTTAGATCTATTAGAGACCGGTTGTTCAATTGTTTTTTTAACTTCGGTCAACACCACTTTTTCGAAAGCAGATAAGGCTTCATTTTGTACCACTGGATTATAAGAACTTTTTTTCTTAAAACAACTCCCAGGTGTAGTGTTGATCGTTTCACCTTTGGAAAAACAAATTTTTAATTTCAACATTCTCAGAAATTTTTGGAACTCAATTTCCCAATTTAAATAGTCCACTCTATATGTAGGGATAAAGCCTAAGCCCTTATTCAAAACAGACTTTTCCTCTGAGGACAATGTATAAGAGGAGATATTAATAATCAAGTCTACTACCTCCTCTGGCTGGACCGATGTGGATAATCCTCTCTTTGGATCGGTGCCCTTGGGTTCCGTTTCTTTGGTAATGGGCGATATTCTAAAAAAGGCTGTGGTGGCTGCTGGCTGCCTGTGTTCGGTCGTCGCGGAGCTGGTAACTCGGGACGGTACTGTGGTTGGCCGCTTACAGGTCTGCTCTCGTAATCAGACGCGGTGTCAGTTGAATCTGAAGAGAACTCCCCCCGGCTTTCTGTATAGCGCGGTCGTCTACTGCGCCAAATAGATGGATATACTCTGCGTTGAGAGGGATAATGATTATCTTCTCGGTTTCTTGTATTCCTCCGTTCCTCTTTCCAGGTGTAGACCCTGTCCTTCAGGTAATCTTGCGCGTCTCGCTCGTATTTCCGCGCTTTCCTTGCCGCAATGCCTTCCCTGTGGCGTTTAAGCGTGTCTATCTTTGCATCCAAAATAGCTTCCCCTTGTGTAGTTCCTCTCTTTACAAACAATTGTTCCTTCAGTGCGGAAACCTGCAGACATACCTCTGACAACTTCACTTGAAGACGTTCAATCGTAAGTATCATCAAGTCCAGGCTGCACTTATTACAAATCTCCTGCCAACGTTGTACCAGGACTGGGTCCTCAGCACACAGGTTAGGCTGAATATCTAACCTCAGTCCTCGTGGTATTCTTTTAGCCTTCACGTACTGGGCTAAGGCAGAGACATGTAGTTGTAAACTGATTTCCTTCTTCAGTGTATATAGCAATTCTTTCCCCGGATCAGTCTCTCCTGGGGATTCAGTTAGTAAAAATTCATCACTCTTAACTCCTTTCAATATTCTCGCGATTTCGTTCTCGCTGTATGTAAACGTGGCTGCATTCAAGCCTTGTTGTGTAGATTCGGTAGTCATTTCTCTGACCAGCACCTTGTATGAATCAGGTAGGACGAATAAATCAAATTCTCATATGTTTAAACATTGATTCACCTCCAAATTCGACCACTTCTTACTGCTTCCGTCCTTTGAAGCCTTGTAACCACAAATAAATATAAGGTAAGAAAAAGGTCATACGCAGAATTGCTGCAAAAATTCCAGGTGCTCTTTTATTCCACTACATGTTTCGAGCTGGCGCTCTTTGTCAAGTGTTACAAAATCTACACAAATGTGAACATTTAAACCATTAGCCCCTCCCCTTCCATTCATGATGCAGGTGGCAACTGCTGAGGGATCCAATTTTATTTGCCTAGCCACCAAATAAATTCCGTCCATATTAAAACAGATCAAGTGAACAAATATTTCCAGTGAAAAAAATATAAAGTGTATAAAAAGTCCAGTTTCGTGCGTCTCTCCATCCTCCTCATATACAGTATAGAAGTTCATAATTAAAAGTCCACATTTGTATGTGGACTTTTAATTATGAACTTCTATACTGTATATGAGGAGGATGGAGAGACGCACGAAACGGGACTTTTTATACACTTTGTATATTTTTTATATTTTTTTCACTGGAAATATTTGTTCACTTGATCTGTTTTAATATGGACGGAATTTATTTGGTGGCTAGGCAAATAAAATTGGATCCCTCAGCAGTTGCCACCTGCATCATGAATGGAAGGGGAGGGGCTAATGGTTTAAATGTTCACATTTGTGTAGATTTTGTAACACTTGACAAAGAGCGCCAGCTCGAAACATGTAGTGGAATAAAAGAGCACCTGGAATTTTTGCAGCAATTCTGCGTATGACCTTTTTCTTACCTTATATTTATTTGTGGTTACAAGGCTTCAAAGGACGGAAGCAGTAAGAAGTGGTCGAATTTGGAGGTGAATCAATGTTTAAACATATGAGAATTTGATTTGTTCGTCCTACCTGATTCATACAAGGTGCTGGTCAGAGAAATGACTACCGAATCTACACAACAAGGCTTGAATGCAGCCACGTTTACATACAGCGAGAACGAAATCGCGAGAATATTGAAAGGAGTTAAGAGTGATGAATTTTTACTAACTGAATCCCCAGGAGAGACTGATCCGGGGAAAGAATTGCTATATACACTGAAGAAGGAAATCAGTTTACAACTACATGTCTCTGCCTTAGCCCAGTACGTGAAGGCTAAAAGAATACCACGAGGACTGAGGTTAGATATTCAGCCTAACCTGTGTGCTGAGGACCCAGTCCTGGTACAACGTTGGCAGGAGATTTGTAATAAGTGCAGCCTGGACTTGATGATACTTACGATTGAACGTCTTCAAGTGAAGTTGTCAGAGGTATGTCTGCAGGTTTCCGCACTGAAGGAACAATTGTTTGTAAAGAGAGGAACTACACAAGGGGAAGCTATTTTG
Source organism: Xenopus laevis (assembly GCF_017654675.1). Lineage (NCBI taxonomy): Eukaryota > Metazoa > Chordata > Amphibia > Anura > Pipidae > Xenopus > Xenopus laevis. The sequence continues at coordinate 134,074,560 of NC_054371.1, forward strand.
GATGCACAGATAGACACGCTTAAACGCCACAGGGAAGGCATTGCGGCAAGGAAAGCGCGGAAATACGAGCGAGACGCGCAAGATTACCTGAAGGACAGGGTCTACACCTGGAAAGAGGAACGGAGGAATACAAGAAACCGAGAAGATAATCATTATCCCTCTCAACGCAGAGTATATCCATCTATTTGGCGCAGTAGACGACCGCGCTATACAGAAAGCCGGGGGGAGTTCTCTTCAGATTCAACTGACACCGCGTCTGATTACGAGAGCAGACCTGTAAGCGGCCAACCACAGTACCGTCCCGAGTTACCAGCTCCGCGACGACCGAACACAGGCAGCCAGCAGCCACCACAGCCTTTTTTAGAATATCGCCCATTACCAAAGAAACGGAACCCAAGGGCACCGATCCAAAGAGAGGATTATCCACATCGGTCCAGCCAGAGGAGGTAGTAGACTTGATTATTAATATCTCCTCTTATACATTGTCCTCAGAGGAAAAGTCTGTTTTGAATAAGGGCTTAGGCTTTATCCCTACATATAGAGTGGACTATTTAAATTGGGAAATTGAGTTCCAAAAATTTCTGAGAATGTTGAAATTAAAAATTTGTTTTCCAAAGGTGAAACGATCAACACTACACCTGGGAGTTGTTTTAAGAAAAAAAGTTCTTATAATCCAGTGGTACAAAATGAAGCCTTATCTGCTTTCGAAAAAGTGGTGTTGACCGAAGTTAAAAAAACAATTGAACAACCGGTCTCTAATAGATCTAAACAAAACCTCTCGTATAAGGAGAGAATTGCATTGCAGAAGTTACAAAACAATGACAAATTGTAATAAAGAAGGCAGATAAGGGAGGCAGCATTGTACTTATGGATAAGGAGATGTATGTTGGGGAAATAGTTCGACAACTTACCACACCGGGACATTATAAAATGATCAGTAAAGATCCGGTATTTGACATACAAAAAGAAATAATGTTGTTTGTTACTGAAGCCCACCTTGATGGAATTATTTCACAGGAGACAAAAGAGTTTCTGATAGTAGATCACCCCAGAGTACCAGTCCTATATGTGTTGCCGAAAATCCACAAGTCACTGGTTAACCCCCAGGACGCCCTATAGTTTCAGGGTTAGGTTCAGTTTTAGAACCTTTGTCTAAATTTGTAGATTCTTTTCTCCAACCACTGGTGAGACAGATTCCCACATGCCTGAAGGACACCAATGAGTTACTAGCTATATTATCAAAAATCGAGACAAATGGTGCAGATTGTACACTATGCAGCATTGACATAGCTAGTTTGTATACCTCTATACCTCAGGATGAGGGTATTAGATGTATTGAAGAATTCTTACTGGAAACAGACTATTCACATAAATTGGTCTATTTTCTCATTGATTGCCTGACATTGGTGCTAAAAAGAAACTATTTTCGTTTCCAGGGTAACTACTACTGGCAATGTCAGGGAACGTCAATGGGGGCTGCAGTAGCGCCCTCATTTGCTAACTTATTTGTATACAGATTGGAAAAGGTGTTTTTCTTTCAGATGAATATAAGGACAACATTGTGTTATATCAGCGTTATGTGGATGACATTTTGATCATTTGGAAAGGGCAAGTGTCTCTGTTTCAGGAGATGGTGAATAAGGCGAACTTAATGCACCCTACAATTAAATTCACATCAGAGGCTTCTAACTTATCCATTAATTTCTTGGATGTAAAAATAACCAAAACTGGCGAGGGACTTTCGACAGAACTATTTCGAAAGCCCACTGACAGGAATAGTCTGTTACATTCTTCGAGTTTTCACAACCCGAAGTGTATTGCAGCTATACCTAAGGGACAGTTTTTACGGGCTAGAAGAATAGCGTCAGATGATTTTAAGTATTGGGATGCAGCTAACTCCCTCTCCAAAAGATTTAAGGAAAAGGGCTATAATCCACGGAAACTCAATGAAATTGCAAGAGATGTGAGTTTCATCCCAAGAGATCAACTTCTTTCAACAAAAATTACTCAAAAATCAGACAATAAGAAAAATGAAAGGATTCCTTTTGTGAGTAAATATAGTAATCAGAGTGATCAAATTGAAAAGGTAATTAAAAGATTCTGGCCTATCTTACAGCAGGATAAGATCCTGAAAACATCACTGTAGCAACCCTCCCCTCTTTAGTTATAAGAGAGGACAGACATTGAGAGATAAATTATGTCCCTCTGAATTACGAAAAGATCCAAATCCTACATCTTGGCTAATAAGGAGTTCGAAGAAAGGTACCTTTCCCTGTATGGGATGTGTCTGTTGTTCGTCTGTGACTAAAGGAGACACAGTGTACCATCCCATCACTGGAAAGAAATACAAGTTGTATTCCTATGCCACTTGTGATACGGCGGGGGTGGTATATCTTTTAAAATGCCCCTGCGGAATGGTGTACGTAGGTCAAACGTCTAGGCAAGTGAAAGAGCGAATTAAAGAACATAAGGCTGATATTCGTAACTTTAAACCTAACACACAAACAGACACGTCAGTATCTCACCACTTTCATGACAAAGTATATAATCAGGCCCAACTAAAGTGGCAGGTATTGGAAGTGGTACGTAGACCCGAAAGAGGGGAGAGTCTAACCAAGGTACTACTCCAACAAGAAGCCAGGTGGATTAAAAAACTGAATAGCTTGAAACCAGAAGGTCTAAATGACTATTGGAGCGTGAGTAGTTTTCTTTAAACAATGTTGCTAGGATTGAATATATTGCAACATTTTACTTGAAACAAATAGTTGCGACTATACATGATGTATTTAACACACTCTTCCTTTCTTCTAGATAACAGAAAAATAATATTCTGAATAATGGTTTTTGCAACAAGGCATAAGGGTAAGAGAATTTTTCCCTTATATTTGCTGATGTTACAGCTTTGTGGTTGCAATTTTTTGTATAATTAAGGGCAAGGTTACTCTAGGCAGGCTTTCACGAGGCAGTGCCAGGGTCGCAAGTGTATTTTGTATTGTTTATCCTCTTTCCCATTTTTTAGGTACAAATGTGGACTTTTAATTATGAACTTCTATACTGTATATGAGGAGGATGGAGAGACGCACGAAACGGGACTTTTTATACACTTTGTATATTTTTTATATTTTTTTCACTGGAAATATTTGTTCACTTGATCTGTTTTAATATGGACGGAATTTATTTGGTGGCTAGGCAAATAAAATTGGATCCCTCAGCAGTTGCCACCTGCATCATGAATGGAAGGGGAGGGGCTAATGGTTTAAATGTTCACATTTGTGTAGATTTTGTAACACTTGACAAAGAGCGCCAGCTCGAAACATGTAGTGGAATAAAAGAGCACCTGGAATTTTTGCAGCAATTCTGCGTATGACCTTTTTCTTACCTTATATTTATTTGTGGTTACAAGGCTTCAAAGGACGGAAGCAGTAAGAAGTGGTCGAATTTGGAGGTGAATCAATGTTTAAACATATGAGGACCAAAACATATGCCTTGGCATACTCTCCAAATCTATCCTTACTGCTCCGGCACTATAGTTCATTAAAAAAACCAAATTATACGTTTTGGTAGAGCACACTCTTAAGGCTATATGCAGCACTTTATGGTTGAAGTGGGGCATAAATCAGTATGTTTTGACATATATATATACATAACTTTTTTTATCTACCCTTTTTTAAAGAGCATTTTTGGGACCAAAGGACATATTCCCTTACGAAGAAAATAAGGAGAAGTATGCCAAACCTAATAAGCGAAAGGGCTTTAACGAGGGGTTGTGGGAAATTGAGAACAACCCTAAGGTTAAATTCTCAAGTCCACAGGTAGGTAAAACAAGCACCTAACATGGATTCATTTTAATTAGATAACCCCCACTAACATTGTAACACTGTGGTTTAACTGCTGTATTCGGTCTGAGTAATACATAATGTTTTCTTATATAATCATTTGAGAATTTGAATTGAGTAGTGCAATATTATCTTTAAATAACATTAAATAATACATTCAAATATTATAAAACTCTCAGTGTTGCTTTGTAATAATATAGCTGATGTTATTTTATATGAATAAAGTCATTGTCAGTCGGTTTGAACCAGACTGGCTTTTGCACAGAAATACCAACATTATATTAACCAATACTGCACAGAGAAAACATTGTACTCCCAAGTCTGCTAATATTTTATTTAACCATTTGCCTTTTAAAGGAATTGTTCAGAATAAATATAAAAACTGAGTAAATAGGTTGTTCCGAAAAAAAAAAAATTCTAATAGTTAGTTAGCAAACAATGTAATTTATAATGGCTGGAGTGACTGGATGTCTAAAATAATAGCCAGAACACTACCTCCTGCAGCCCTTTGGTTTCCACTGATTGGTTACCAGGCAGTAACCAATCAGTGACTTTACGGGAGAGCACATCTACCATTGCTGTTGTTTTTGAATCTGAGCTACATGCTCAGGATCAATTGCAAACTCACTGAACAGTTATGTCCCATGTGGCCCGCCTTCAAGTTATTGACTAACTCAGTTAGAGAGCTGCAAAGCAGGAAGTAGTGTTCTGGCTATTATGTTAGACATCCAGTTACTACATTACTATTTTGGCTAACTATATTAGAAACATGTTTTATTTTGCACAACTCAGTTTTTATTTTTACACTTAACTGTTCCTTTAAAGGGGCAGTTGACCTTAAAATTAACTTTTGACTTGGGGGCCGATTCACTATGGGTCGAATATCGAGGGTTAATTAACCCTCAATATTCGACTAGGAATTAAAATCCTTCGACTTCGAATATCGAAGTCGAAGGATTTCGCAGATAGTTCGATCGAACGATAATTCCTTCGATCGAACGATAAAATCCTTTGAATCGAACGATTCGAAGGATTTTAATCCAACGATCGAAGGAATATCCTTCGATCAAAAAAAGTTAGCCAAGCCTATGGGGACCTTCCCCATAGGCTAACATTGACTTCGGTAGCTTTTAGATGGCGAACTAGGGGTCGAAGTTTTTTTTAAAGAGACAGTACTTCGACTATCGAATGGTCGAATAGTCGAACTTCGAATAGTCGAAGGTCGAAGTAGCCCATTCGATGGTCGAAGTAGCCCAAAAGTTTTTTACCTTCGAATCCTTCACTCGAAGTTAGTGAATCGGCCCCTTGATGTAGAAATTTCAATTGGTTTTCATGTTTTATTATTTGTGTTTTTTTTGAGTTAGTTAGATTTTTATTTAGCAGCTCTCCAGTTTAGCTATCTGATTGCTAAGGTCCAAATTACCCTAGCAACCAGGAAGTGGTCTGAACGAGAGGCTAATAGAAAAGTGAGTAATATAAAATAGCAATAAAAATGTAGCCTCACAGAGCATTTGTTTTTTAGATGGGATCAGTGACCTATTTAAATGCCGAAAAGAGTCAGAAGTAGAATAAGAGAAGAGTAGAAGAGAGCAAATAATTTAAACAGTATTAAAAAAAGAAAAGAAAATCCCAATTGAAAAAGTTGCTTAGAATTACCCATTTTTTAACATACTAAAAATTAACTTAAAAATTAACCATCCCTTTAAAAATGCAACCGCTATTATTACTGCTTCCACTGGTATGAATACATGCAGATATGCTTATTAATAAAACTCCCTGTGCATAATAATCTATGCCAATTTGTTTCATTGAATATTTACAGAACACATACCTGAACAATGTATGTGTATATATATAGATATATATATATAGATCTATATATAGATATATATATATATATATATATATATATATAATCTATCTATATATATATATATATATATATATATTATATATATATATATATATAGATCTATATATATAGATCTATATATATATATATATATATATCTCTATCTATCTATCTATATATATATTTATATATATTATATATATATATATATATATATATATATATACATATACAACCAATAGAAGAGATCCGCACTCACAGGTCTTAGATAAAAAATAAAAAAGTTTTATTGCAAAGATGTAAGCCTTCTTTGCAATAAAACTTTTTATTTTTTATCTAAGAGCTGTGAGTGCGATCTCTTCTGTTGGTTGTATATCGAAATAATTTGGATACTGCACCCAGGCAATTTATACTATTTATCATGAGTGCTGGCTTTTTCGTGGACTATATATATATATATATATATATTATATTATATATATATATATATATATATATATAATATATATATATATATATATATATATATATATATATATATATATATATATATATATGTTATATTTGTTAGAAACTTTAAATTTATCTAAGCCTATGTGCTCATGTTCTCTATGTTGTATGCATAGGTGTCTGTTAATTGGTGTCACAAGTTGTATCCTACTGTACTAGAGAAAAGGCCAAAGGAATTGCAATAAAATTCCGAAGGAGAGAAAACTTGCAAATGCCAAACCTGTGTATAATATTTTGACAGGTAACATAGAAACAACATAGAATTGCATTTTTTCAAGTAGGAGAGAGATATGAGGAACTTAGACAGAGACAAATGGTATACATTTTTGGTAACCACACTAGCAAATGTTCCTTGGTCAGTTCAGTATTTTAAACCTCTTAATAGTAACGTTCACAGAGAAGAGAGAGATATTTTTGGGAACATCAGGACAACATTTTAGTGTAAAATCAGGGAAAATCACACATTGAAATGCATTCTAAATTGGTGGGACCACAAAAAAACTGTGTAAAATGCATAAAAACTTAAAATCAGGGTACCGGTATGTAAAATTGAGGCTCAACTGTACATTTATTTCAAAGTGGGTATTGCAGACTACATAATCTCCCACATTTTCAACAGTCCATTTTGAGTAAGTGCCCTAGATGTGCATCTGAAAGCATCTTCCATGTTATATCTTTTACGGATGAAAGCAACCAGTTTCTAAATAAGGTCACTGCTTCGAACAAGTTATTTTTAAAGTAATTTAACAATAGGTTTTATTCTACAATTTTTCTTATTTTAATTTTCCCTAATAAAAAGCATATTGGGGACACAGTCATTTATATAATTGGAAACTAAAAAATAGTCACATTACATAAGATTCAGATATGACTAATAATTGTTTCCCTTTTGTTTGGGAGGGTGTTGCCCATTACTATTACCTATTTCCTTTCATCGTGTGTGTTCTTTCTCCATCTAATGCATGCAAGGTATCTTGGCTGGTTGCACACTTACTGTCTTTTGTTTTTGGTTTAGAATATCTTGGCAATCACTAATGCTGCTCTAAGAGAGGCAGCAGAAGCGCAAATGCAAGAAGACCTAGAGGAAAATGAGGAGAAACTGACAAAGAGAAGGAAATCAACCACATCAAAGGTTTTAGTATAGAGTCAGAGATTCTATATTATCAGTTTTAATCATCTGTTCATTTTTGCCTGCTGTTAACAGCGGAAGTTTTAGTTGTGGTTGCATGTTGCACTGAACTATGAACTACTATAAGGCTTATGTTACAAAGGAAATTGTAATAGGCCACTGGACCTGCAATAAACCACTACTGAAAGCTGAAAAGCATGGGACCTACAGAAGGTGAACGCCCCTCTGCCACAAATGTATATTGTATGATGCTGCTATAACGCATGGTTTGATACCCTTTAAAAGTATTGTATCCTGTTGTTGTGAAGAGAAATTTATGGTTTAAACCCCTTTTATATAGAAATGAGAAGTCTTCATTTTAGAGAGATGCTTTAAATGATAGATACATAATATGAGCCACAGCTCAAATCATACTGCCTCAATCACAAGGCCTACCACAATTTTGTACAAAGCATCTTGTAGAAACATTAGACAAAATGTAAAACAAAAGTTAAATTAACAAAAATGTAAAGGGCACTATAACATATAACTTCAGGAAGTTAAATTAACAAAAATGTAAAAGACTCTATAACATATAAGTTCAGGAAGAGGTGATTGAGGCTCCTGTATGGTACAGTACTTCAATATAGCATGTGTATTCTGTATGCATTGAATAATACTAATGAAAGTGCAAAGCCCACCAAAATGTGCAGGGAGAACCGCATGATTTCAGGTTTGGTAACCTGATGTTCCTGATCGATATCCGATTGGGCAGGTTTGAAGGTTTCATACGTTGAAGCAGATAAGGAATTGAAGAGAATCTGTAGCTCCTCATTACTTTCTGCTTTCCTATTGTTCCAGTTTTTGGCCCAGACAAAAGCAACAAAAAAAGGTGGCCATACCGTTTAAAAATATGAATGAATTATAGTTTATAAATTAAAAAATTTCACACTCTAGTTCTAATCATCCAGTTTCATGTTCATTATGAATGTTCAGTAAAATATATTGGACTAACATTTTTTACAGAGATCATATAAACACAGACACACACACACACACACCCCGCCCCACCCCGCCACTTTTGGACATGAGCTCATCATTGGCTTATGTAAAAAAAAAAAAAATGCATAGATACTATCTAAACTTCCATAAACAATTGTCCTTTTTTGGCCTCTTTTTTTTTTTTTTTCTTTACACTCAGACATACCTGATTTCACAGATTAAAAGGAAACATGATAGTATGTCTGTAATTGCAAGGACCAGTTGTCCACACCTTTAGGCTTACAATATAATGCATGTCCTCCCACACACCTTGTTCGATTATAAAGTGATGGATTCTGAGACTTAAAATTCTTCTGCTTTCCAGAGAGTTTCAGAATCCAACACTTCACTGTGGAACATAGTGAGGGAGAGGAAAAGGTTTGCCAGCTTATCAGTTTTAATCTTTGGAATCAGAAAAAAATAATTTCAGAAAATGGAGGACAGGCAGGCACCTTACATTATTTACTATTGGCTACAAAAGACCACTGCCTTGCATAAGTCATATTTCATAGTGAGGTTTTAAATGTAGCTGTAAATTTATCTGTAGGTTGTAAATGGCAATATCAAGGCTCAAATGAGACATCATAAAAGAGATAAATAACAATTGCACAATTGTTGAACCCAAATAATACATGTGCATGGTTTCTTATCTGTTCCTTCTGTTGGATATAATGGTAATCCTTACAACCATTTTTAGATTTTAGGTAAGCATTTGGATTCATCTTTCAGTGGACTTGAGTCTCCGGAGAAAGATATGAATGCTGCAAAGGAAGATACAAGCCTTTTGGATCAACTTGGCAGTGAAGTAAGGAAACACATAGACCTTTTATTTTACATTCTACTGTTTTTTTTACGTTCTCTTTGCTCTTGTAAGTCTTACCATTTGTGCAGTTTCATGGTAGTTCTACTGTGGTCTTATAGTAAAAACTAGTAGATTGTGTTCATGGCTTATAGTTGTCCTTCTGTGGTCTTATAGTATTTTATGTAGATTTTTAGTAGATTATGATCTAGAAATGTTTCTGCTTAAAATGTTTCTCAGTTGACTTTACTATGGGCTAGCAAATAGCTTTCCATACAGGTCCTTTCATTTTGCATAATGATTGGTGACGTCAACACTATAGCTTACAGTATTTCTTAGAAAATGGGTATTCTCCATGTTATAGGTGATCATTGTAGAATACAGCAAAAATGTGTGTAATTTAAGCTGAAAGTATTATTTCCATTACCCCTCAGGATGCTGCCACCCCAAAAGTTTCCCCTGTTGTAGTTAAAGGCAGAAGAGGTAGAAAGAGAAAGGTAAGATACTGTCTATTGTTTCAGCTCTTTTTCATATCTGATAAACAGATACCAAGGTATATTAAAACAAATCTGCATAAATCACTTAATTGCCTAGAATTTGTACGTATATTAGATGGATCTCTAATGGCGTGAGTGCATTTTGTTTTCTACATTTAGCAGAAAAAAATGGGGTAGTTTCAAATGGAGACAGTTGGCTGTGAGCAGTAAAGGAGAATTCAACCCTTTAAGAAATGCCCCATACTTTATACTTACCCCTCGGCACAGTTTCTGGCATCGGACTTCCACACAGCCATCTTCCGGGTCTTCAGCAAGCTGAGTGGGAGAACGGCATGTTGGCGCATGCGCAGTTGGAGCAATTTACCGGTTTGCGCCAACTGCGAATGCGACGAAACTCACTAAAATTGCCAAAGTGCTGAAGAAGACACAAAGACCCGTAAGATGGCTGCGTGGAACTCCAAAGCCAGAATCTGCGCCGAGGGGTAAGTATAAAGTATGGGGCATTTCCCCCGGGGGGGGGGCAGTTAGGCTGGGGGGAGGAGGGGGTCTCCGTGGGGTGAGGGTTACGGGGTTTTTTCTTAAAGGGTTGAATTCTATCAATATCAATACATTAGTGCAATCAAGGGATTTGACTGTAGCTAAAGTAAGACCCTAGCTTTGATTGGTACCATAACAGGTTCCTGGCATGTAACCCTCCTAGGAATTTTTATGGTCTTTAGCTTCGCAAAAATGTGTTTTTATTAAGAAGAAACCAAGGATGTCTTAATTCTTAAAAGTGAACCACACACAGAGACAGGAGTTTGGCTTACATAGCTACTACTTAGAAAAGTGATTGGGGGAAGGCTGAGATTGCCTACAACTACATGTTTGAAACATTAAAACAAAGACCAATTTCCCTTTAAGATAGATAATATCTACTTGAATTTTCGTACAGTTCTCTCTTGAGCTTAAAGCAGACGTTTTTGTTGATAAAAAAAAAAAAAAAAAATATTTTTGTTGTATTACCTTAGGTTGATATTCTGGCTGAGTCTGCACAAGAGTTAGTGGCTGCACCAGTGAGTCCACCAATACAGAGCCCTAAAAGAGGCAGACCAGGTAATTACTAAGGGAGCTAATAAAATCAGTAATATTTCTAAATATTTCTAAAATTGATTAAATCCTTGCATAACATAAACAACTGTTTAATTTTGAAAACTTTGCATGTTCAATAAAAACCTCTGGCTTGCTTTCTACGAAAACTTTTGTCGTTAACTGACTAACTCTGCAGTATGTGGAGCTCAACACATACTGGTGGCCCCAAGTCAACCCCTTTGGCAAACTATGATTTATTTTTCTCCACTGCATGTCTTCTCCCACACACGAGCAGTACAGTTCAAAGCCAATAAATGTTATTTTTATAGACGCAGGTCCATCAACACATATAGGTATGGGATCATTATACAGAAACCTGTTATCCAGAAAGCTCCGAATTATGTGAAGGCCATCTCCCATAGACTTAATTTTAATCAAATTCACATTTTTAAAAATGATTTCCTTTTATTCTGTAATAATGGAACATTGTACTTGATCCCAGCCAAGGTATAATTAATCCTTATTTCTCTCACGTCGAGGCAGACATAGGAACAGTGGGGTAAAGGGCCCCTCCTACTAGGAGGCAGGACAGATGTCCAAAGGATACAGCCTCGAGTTCCGAAGTCCACACCCCCCCCCCCCATCATTTTTTCATGTCCAGGCTCTCCCTGCATCCCACAAAGAGGCAAGCCTTCATGTCCATAGTCAACTCCCTGGAGGAGACTGGAGTCATTGTTTCCGTTCCCCCTTCACATTGGTTTCAAGGATTCTATACGAACCTCTTCATCGTTCTAAAAAAGGACGGTACATTCCGTCCGGTGCTGGATCTCAAACGACTAAACAAGTGGATTGTTTACCACCGCTTCAAGATAGAATCCCTACGCTCGGTCATCCGATCGATGGAACCAGGGGAGTACCTAGCATCTTTAGACATCCGAGACACCTAACTCCATGTCCCAATCTTCCCTCAGCATCACAAATTTCTGAGATTTGCCTACCAAAACCAGCACTTCCAATTTATAGCTCCACCATTCGGCTTGTCATCCGCTCCGCGGGTGTTCACGAAAATAATGGCTGCCATGGCAGCTCTTCTTCGTGTCCGTGGTGTATCTATTACTCCATATCTGGATGACCTCCTTATCAAGGACTGTTCCAAGAGGACAGCCGAACAGCACATCCAGCTCTCCAACCAGACCCTCCAGAAATTCGGAATGGATAATCAATCTCCAAAAGTCTTCTCTTTATCCCAGCCAAACCATGTCCTTCCTGGGATTGAATTGCGACAGAAGGTGTTTCTACCACAGGAGAAGCAGCAACGATTACAGTCCTCCATACGCTGCCTCAATGTGACACAACACCTCACGGTTCAGGCATGCATGAGGGTGGCCAGACGCCAGTCTGCAGGGATGGTCGCCGGACGCCAGTGCTAGGATGGGCGGAAAACAACATTCCACACCTGTCAGCCATTCACATCCCAGGAGTAGTGAACTGGGAAGCGGATTTTCTCAGCAGGCATTGAGTAGACCCCGGAGAATGGGAGCTTCATCAAGAGGACTTTCAGCTCCTTGTGCACAAATGAGGAGAGCCTCAGATCAACCTAATGGTCACAAGACACAACAGGAAGGTTCCTGGTTCGTCCCCAGATACAGGGATCCATTAGCAGACAGGATAGACGCAATGACGGTTCCCAGGCACTTCCACCTAGCCTACGTGTATCCTCCTCTGCCAATGCTCTCGCGAGTCCTCAAGAAGATTCACAGGGACTGCGCCACTGTAATTGTCATAGCTCCAAGCTGGCCAAGGAGATCCTGGTATTCGGACTGTCTGGCCCTATCCCAGGAACCACAGTAACTCTGCCTCTCCGGGTTGACCTGCTGCAGCAAGATCCCATCCATCACCAGACTCCCAGCCTCTTTGCCTTAATGGCATGGCTCTTGAAGCCACCTCGAAGAAGGGTCTCTCAGAGGAGGTTATCCTCACTATGATAAAGGAAAGAAAACCATCAACCTCCAGAGCCTATCATAGGACCTGGAGTGCTCAAGTCAAGGGGATCCGCCTTAATTTCCTAAAGGCACAGGTATCAGTCCTCTCCATCCTTTTTCAGGAGCGTTGGCTCTCCACGAGGATGTCCATACCTTTTTACAAGGGGTTTCTCAAATTGCAACCTAAATCCTATTCCACTCGAGCTCTGGGAGCTTCTTGGGCTCACCGTAACATGGCTTCCGCAGACCAGGTTTTCAAAGCCCCGACTGAGTCCTCATTACACACCTTTACAAGATTGTACCAATTCAATACCTACCTTTCCGCAGAGGCAGCATTGGGCCGAAAGATCCGTGGTTCCATAAAGTTCCTCCCTCCCTTTAATAGGGGCATCTTTGGTATGTCCCCACTGTTCCTGTGTCCCCCTCAGTGTGAGAGAAAGGAAGATCTATGCTTACCGTTAAATCCTTTTCTCTACAGTCGTAAGGGGGACACAGAACTTCCCTCACCGGAACTTTGTCATGTATGTATAATACTTATAGTGGATTCAGTTCATGTTTAAGTTCTCTGTTACTAACTGAGCGCTGCTGGCTGTGCCACGGGGTAAAAGGGGAGAGGGAGAGTCAGCAATTCTGACAACACTGCAGTGTCCTGCCTCCTAGTGGGAGGGACCCTTTACCCCACTGTTCCTGTGTCCCCCTTACAACTGAAGAGAAAAGTATTTAACAGCAAGCATAAATCTTCCTTTAAGAGAAAACAATCCTGTAGAGTTTACTTAATGTTTAATTATTTTTTAGCAGACTTAAGGTATGGAGATCCAAATTATGGTATGACTATCCACATAACCCCAGGTCCAGAGCATTCCGGATAACAGGTCCCACACATGTATGTGCAAAATAGCTGCTGAGCAAAAACATCTGTACTGGTGGCGAATAGTAATTTGGAAAGAAGGTTGAATCACTTGCATTTTTTTATGGCTTGCCTTGCCTGATTCATAAAACAGATTCAGCATATTTGCACAAACGCTGTGTTTTACATTTTTTTGTGTGGAATTATTGCTGTTTACATTTTAGGGTGTTACGTTTTGCCAAAGCCTTATCTAGTTTGAATGTCGAGCAGTATTGCAATCTTTTTATCACTATATAAATAAATATAGTATTAATAGGTAGGTAGTGTTGTATATTTACCTGCATCAGCACCTAAAATCCCCCCTTCATTATACTATATGAGGATTTCTTGAATGCACCAGTATAGGTGCTTCTGCCCTGAAAAGCAGAATGATTGTGCTCTTAGTGGAAGATCATGTGATAAATGAGTGTGGTGACTCTTTTCAAGAAATCTTCAGAGTAGTGAAATATAATTTGGGTCATTTTAACACCAGCAAGGCAAAAAATGCAGCAAGCAAAACACACAAGGTTTCCCTGTATACCATTGCCATTAAGAATAATGGCAATTGGGGAATTCTCAGCTGTCATTTGTCTAGTAGTGAAGAAACTCCATTGCTAGCCTGATATTGCTTCTGACACTTGTCATTACTTTGCTTGCAGGAGGTAGATACCTTCTCATCTAATAAGTAGGCCAGCTGAACTGTTGATAGTATTGTACAGGTGTAGAATCTATTATCAAGAAACCCGTTATCCAGAAGGCTCCAAATTACAGAAAAGCCGTCTCACATAGACGCCATTTTATCTACATAATACAATTCTTTTAACGATTTCCCTTTTCTCTGTAATAATAAAACAGTATTCAAACTAAGATATAATCAATCCTAATTGGAAGCAAAACAATCCTATTGGGTTTATTTAATGTTTACATGATGTTCAAGTAGACTTAAGGTGTGAAGATCCAAATTACGGAAAGATCCATTATCCGGAAAACCCCAGGCCCGAGCATTTTGGATAACAGGTCCCATATCCTGTACAATGGATTCAAACTGCAAATAAACCACAATACCTAATATAAACAATAGCCAGTGTTCAATACAGGTATGGGATATGTTATCCAGAATGCTCCGGTAATCATGCAGATCATTTCCATTGCATGACAAAACAGCAGATATAAAGTTACGACTTGACAGAACTTTGCTTTTACCTTTTAGCCACAGGAGAAGTCAAGGTTCCAAAACCTAGAGGAAGGCCAAGATTAATAAAACCCCCTCCCTCACCAGAACGAGGCATGTAAGTAATTTTATGAAAAGACTTGTGAGTAAATTTAGCAAATTTAAATTACTTATCAGCCTTGTATCTAACATTATATATTGTATTTATACTGTATATTGTGAAATATACAGTGGAAGTCAGTGGGTACTGAGACTTCCGACACGTTATATGCAGTGAGATGCATGTATGGACCTCAATTTATGCATGGGGCAGTATTATTCTGGCATAAGTGAACTTTTATTATATTGACACCAAAAATAAAGAATTGTGGAATTGACAAGCATTATATTGTGTTCTGTAGCCTTAAGGTTTATTTCTAATTTATGGAAGAAAGCCCCATACAATTATCTCCCCCCTTAATTTATTTTCTGCAGTATATATATTATATAAGTTATATATATAATTATATTATCATATATACCAATAATATATACAGTATTTATATGTATTAAAGTATTACATAACTAGTTTTACACAGTGTGTCGAACTGCTTAGAGAGCAGAGTTAAAGGGCACCTGTTGGCCAAAAATATTTTCTCCAACCAAAGTTGTGGGCTAATAGCCTTCTGCGGTTTGTAGTGTTTAGTGCAATGAAAATAAGAACATTGACAAAATCTACCAGATGCCATTGACCTATATAGTGCACTTTTTTATACTTCAGTCTGTCTTTCCCCTTTTGATTGATTCTGTTGAACAGGACAAATGAAGAAGATCAGAATAAGAATAAATCTCCAGACAGAAAACCAAAAAAACAAACGTTTCAGAAAAAGGATGAGGTTTTAGGCGACGAAGAAGAAAAACCAAAAAAAGACACAAACAAGAAAGAGGCAACAGTGGATGCCGAGACCAAAACAAAAGTTGCAGCAAAGATTGATTCTCCTGCTCAGTCAGATTCCGATGATGATGAACAAGAAGATGAAAAGGTACAGATGATTATTACAAGAGTTTTTGTCACCAAGAATTTGATAGATCCCTAGGCAGGAGACAAAACACTCCACATGGCTCCAAATCACTTTAAAGGACATGTAAAGGCAAAAAAATAAAATCCAATTTTTACGTTCTTAAATGAAAAAGAAACCTATCTCCAATATACTTTAATTAAAAAATGTGTACCGTTTTTTATAAGAAACCTGACTGTATGCAGTGAAATTCTCCCTTCATTTACTGCTGTGGATAGGAATTGTCAGATGGTTCCTAACTGCTGAGCAGGGAAACATCCTACTTATGAACAGCAGGGGGAGCCTCCGCCTTACTGCTCAGCCATGCAGAACTCGCAGCTTTGTTTATGACGATTCCTAAGCAGCCCAGACCACACTGAGCATGTGCACAGTCTTAGTCTTGCAAAGATGTTTAACAAAGTTACAAGATGGTGACCCCCTGTGACCAACTTTGAAAGCATAAATTATTTGTTTGATTAGGCTTGTGGTGCAGTAAGTTCATGTTTATATTTAGTATACAATATACAGCATTTCTAGCCTTATTTTATTTTAAACTTTACATGCCCTTTAAGTGGGAATTTCTTAAATCTGGCAAGTAACAGGCATTTATAGCTGGTCCAGGGTCCTCCATTTAGCTCTGCAACAGTCCTGGGAGCACCATCCTGGGATAAAAAAAAGTAAGCAATTTTATTCACTGGGTGGCACCTAACAAATTGTATCACCCCCATGACTGTTCTTCTTTCTGAAAATCATGGTCATGTAGTTTCACTGCATATAAGGGGTTTGCCTAATTATTAAATCATTGATGGCACAGTTTTATCGATCTATTAACTTTCATGACTTGCATTTAAACTAGAAGAGCAAAGGTGGCAAACTCTCCCAGGTGGCTCAAAAGCGCAGCCTGAAGCCTCAACCGGAAAAAGATAATTCTGACAAAAAGCGCAAGCAGGAGGAAACTGTTGACATGGAGAGGTAGGTATTCTCCCCTACTGGTTACCAACTCGAACCTCAGTCAGAGTGCTTACTTTCAGCAGAATACAGATGTCTTCAATTAAAGGATAACTATACCCCCAAAATGAATAACTAAGCAAAATATAGTTTATATCAAATTAAGTGGCATATTAAAGAATCTTACCAAACTGTTATATATATTGTAGTAAATATTTCCCTTTTACATCTCTTGCCTTGAGCACCCATTTCCTCTCTGTGCTGCCTCAGAGATCACCTGACCAGAAATAACACAATTCTAACTGTAACAGGAAGAAGTGTAGAAGCAAAAGACAGAACTTTGTCTGTTACTTGGCTCATGCAACCTAACATGTATGGTTTGTTTGTGTGCACCGTGAATCCTAGGGACCCAGGGGGCGGCCCTTATTTTTTTCAAATGGAAGTTTTCTATTTATGATTACTCAATGGCACATACTGCTAAAAAGGATATTATTATAAAAATAATTTACTTACATGAAGCAGGGTTTTACATATGAGCTGCTTTATGCAATGTATTTTTATAGAGACCTACATTGATGATTTTATGTTTAAGGTCTGCTACATGCTTCTTTCCATATGGACCAGATTTTTGGTGTAGGTAATTTTATTCCTCCATATTATTATACAATTGTTTCCTTTTCTTACCAGCCAGTCTAAGGATGAGGTAAAGAACACTGATGATAAAAAAGTGGACAAGAAAAAGGGTAGGTCTGCTTCAGTTCATACACCAAGTTCATAGTTCAAGTTCATACACTTGAAGCATTATTGTAATCTAGTTGGGAGTTAAATGTTTTTTCTCTTTTCACAGAAATGTCCACAGATGCCAGACTTCAAAGGATACATGCAGAAATTAAGAGCTCTTTAAAGATTGACCACTTGGTAGGTCTTGTGTTTGGCTTTGATTAAACATAATTGATTTTTGTTGACACATTTTCAAGTGTCTTGTATCACCTTCTGCTGTATAACATCGTAATGAGTGTACAAAATGATTACAAAGCACATGCTCACCAGAGCAATGAAAATTGAACTACAGTTTTTTTTTGTAATTCTTCCCTGAGTGAATACTTTGCTATTTCTGAAGCTGTGTTTGTACTACTCTTCTAAAACTCTGTATTGCCAGCTGTTAGCATACACTCGCTTTACATAAATACTAAATAAACCACGTTAAGCTGTCTCCTGGGCTTACAAATGGGTTTTTGTAGAATACCATATGCACTGAACATCCTGTTTAGAAAGGGCTTACTTCTATTATACTTGTTTAGGTTTTTTTAAGAAGGCAATGTAGTCTGTACAGAAGCAAGGGAACCTTGCTATATACAGTTATGGGACCTGTTATCCAGAATGCTTGGGACCAGGGGTTTTCTGGATAACGGATCTTTGCGTAATATGGCTCTTCATACCTTTCGTCTATTAGAAAATCATGTAAATATTAAATAAACCCAACAGGCTGGTTTTGCCTCCAATAAGGATTGATTATATCTTAGTTGGGATCAAGTACAAGGTAGTGTTTTATTATTACAGAGAAAAATGAAATAATTTTTTAAAATTTGGATTATATGGATAAAATGGAGTCTATGGGAGATGGCTTTTCCATAATTTGGAGCTTTCTGTTAACTGGTTTCCGGCTAATGGATCACTTATTAAATTATAGTTTTTCACCCAGGATCAATTTTTTTTACCGCATTACATTTATCCATTTTTTCTCTCTACCTCCAATTCAACGTAGGAAGAAACAAATGCAGTGCTAAAGCTAAATACATCAATGTAATATGTAGCTTTTTTTTTTTTTTACTTTGCAGGATGTAAACAGATGCATCAGTGCTTTGGATGAGCTGGCTTCTCTCCAAGTAAGCATGCAGCAAGCTCAGAAGCATACAGACATGATCACTACCCTGAAAAAAGTAAGACTAAGACTTTGCTTGCTTATGAGCATTAAAGTAGAAGTCAACCTGTACGAGGAAAAAACCCTCCCATGTGTAGGCCTCCCCCGGGCAAATGCCCCTAACTTGTTACTCACCCCTCGGCGCAGGTCAGAGTTCACTGGCGCCATCTTCTCCCTAGCACTCTTCTTCCTGCTTTGACCAGCGTTTTTTGGTGCATGTGCAGTATGAGGCATTTACCGGTAAGGATCTTCTGTGCATGTGCCGAAAGTCACAAAGTTTCAGAAAAAAAGATTGGAAACTTCGTGACTTTCAGGTGAATGTGCAGTTGGAAGCATATGCTGGCACGGAGCTACTGCATATGCGCCCGAAAGTCACTAAGTTTCCGATATTTTTTTCGGAAAATTTGTGACTTTCGGCGCATACGCAGAAGATCCTTAATAGTAAGTGCCTTGTACTGCGCAGGTAGGGGGGGCAGGTAGGCCGGGGGGAGGAGGGCCTACAGGGGAGGGGGGGAGGGTTTTTTCCCTGTACAGTTTGACTTCTCCTTTAAAGACTATATACTGTATTTAAATAGAGTTAAAAGAAAGTAACACATCTTTATTGCAATGTTTTTTTTTTAATTACCTAAACTTCTGACAGCCAATATTCATTCTGCTGAATGGGAAGAATGGTATCCTGTGATACCTATGGTGCCACACACAGACACCTTTATTATTTCCAATATCACAACTGAAAGGGGTTAGCAAAAGGAAAGGTCAAAATGCAAACAGAGAGGTCAAAATGCAAACAGAGAATCTAAGTAAGGCACCGACATCAAATACAGTTGCTAAATAAATGTCAGCTGAGGAATCATTCAGGTAGTTGGCTAATTGGTTGAATAGTGTCACAGCTACATTAGTATTATATGTCTAGTTTGTTTTTTCTGTTACAGAAATTCTGTTACATATTTTAGCAACAGAATTTTGTCCAGCTTGTGTCCAAGTTGCAAGTTCAGTCCTTTCTCGATGGTAAGTAATTCTTGGTAATGGGAAGGATAATATAGAGCTTGTCGTCTCTTGTGGGAGAGGGGCACTATAACAGTAGTATCTACTGCCCATAGTAGTGGATTTTTTTACTTACACAAAACTTTTTTTTTTTTTTAATTTATTAGCTAAGGGACTAAACATAAACTGTATTGATTAGGCTTATATGTAGGATTGTTTTGCCCCTCTTTTTTCCCACATGTATTGAGATACACTTTTGTTCACATTAAATCCAATTCAAGTTGGCTTGATAACATAAATACACTAAATTGAATTGGGTTATAAGCCTGTAGGTGTAGTAAGTATAATGTTAATGTATTTCATTTTTACATGTTCCAGCAACTAGATGTTGCCTGAGAACAGGGAGTCTCCTTTCATAGAAGGGTCTAGAAGTAGGGGTCCTTTAGTGTCAGGAGGGAGGGGGATTACAATTACTAACAAGTATTGATAAAGCAGCAACATATCCTGCAGCGCTGTACAATAAATGGTATACATCAAACACTGATTAGATACAAAACACAACCAATTACCAATACAAGAGGTCCCTGTCCAAAGGGCGGTGCACTACATAAAATGTATTATTCCACTGGTACACCATCTTACAAGTCTCCTTAACTGAGAAGGATTTGGGGTTATTTGAAGATATTAGGATTTAAAACTCTAGGCACCGTCAGTGTATATGAAAGCAAATAAAGTATATGCTTGTATAAAAAAGATGATATAGATTCCCTGGTAAGGCCTCACCTGGAGTATGCTGTGCCGTTTTGGGCTCCAACGGAATTGCTCATTATAACAATAAAAACTAGGTCAATAGATAGGCTGTGCAAAATAAAAAATGTTTCTAATATAGTTAGTTAACCAAAAATGTAATGTATAAAGGCTGGAGTGACTGGATGTCGAACAGAACAGAACACTACTTCCTGCTTTGCGGCTCTCTTGGTTTCCACTGACTGATTGCCCTGGTGACCAAGCAGTAACCAATCAGTGACTTGAGGGGGGGGGGGGCACATGTACCATAACTTTGGATCTGAGCTGCTTCAAGTTTCTGACTAACGCAGAGTTATAGAGCTGAAAAGTAGGAAGTTGGATTCTGGCTATATGTTAGACATTCAGTCTATCCAGCCTTTATAGATTACATTTTTGGCTAACTAACTATATTAGAAACATTTTTTATTTTGCGCAGCCTATCTATTTATCCAGTTTTTATTTTTACATTGAACTGTTCCTTTAAGAGGGATATAAATGAGCTGGAGAGAGTGCAGAGACGTGCAACTAAACTGGTTAGAGGGATGGAAGACTTAAATTATGAGGGTAGACTGTCAAGGTTGGAGTTGCTTGGGAGGGGATATAATTACTCTTTACAAGTACATTAGAGGACATTATAAGTTGGGGGGGGGGGTCTTTTCTTCACACAGAAAAGAAAAAAAGAACCAAAGGGGGGTGTTGGCTGTGGAATGCCTTGCTATGTGATGTGATGGCAGTTTCCCTTAATGCCTTTATAAGTGGCTTGGATGATGACATGGACAGGTTTAATATCCAGTATGTGTGCTGAGAATTAATTCTCTTTTCAAGCCTTGTTAACTTATGCAGTACTCTGGTTGTTCTTTAAATACTTTGTATTACAGTGGATGTACAGGTATGGGACCTATTATCCAGAATGCTCGGGACCTGGGGCTTTCTGGATAATGGATCTTTTCATAATTTGGATCTTGCCTTAAGTTTTCTAGAAAATCATGTGAACATTAAATAAAACCCAATAGGCTGGTTCTGCTTCCAATACGGATAAATTATATCTTAGTTTGGATCAAGTACAAGCTATTGTTTTATTATTACAAAGAAAAAGGAAATCATTTTTAAATATATGGATTATTTGGATAAAATGGAGTCTATGGGAGATGGGCTTTCCGTAATTCTGAGTTTTCCGGATAACTGGTCCCATACCTGTAAAATTCTTACAATTTACGTTTGGAATTTGCCCCACCAAAACCTGTTATATCCTATTGCATATTAAAGCATTTCATATTTGATATAATTACATTATAATTTTTGGAATGATTTTTTACAGATTCGTAGGTTCAAAGCCAGCCAAGTGATTATGGATAAGGCCACCATGCTGTACAACAAATTCAAGAATATGTTCCTGGTTGGGGAAGGTGATTCTGTCATAACTCAAGTCCTAAACAAATCACTAGCAGAGCAAAGACAGCACGAGGAAGCCAATAAATCCAAGGAACCTGGAAAACGAGGGCCTCACAAGAAAATAGAGCAAAATCCAGGTTGGTTAAATCAGTGCTTATAATTTTGTGTAAGAGAATATAATGTAATATTGTTACATCAGCCAATAAAATGTTTGTGTAAAGCAGAAGAAAATGTGTTTGTTTGCACCCAAGTGCCTTGAAAGTAATTTAATAAGGTTTTCCTTTGTTTTCCATCATGGCTTCCTCTGTAACTTATATAACTACTTTGGACCTACAATGGTTATGTTCCTTTCCTAACTCTTTATAATATTTCATGGCAGTTAAAATGCCAAGAAATCACAAAGTAGACATGTTTTAGGAGGGTGGAAACCAAGCTATTATATAAGCTATTCTGTGCTTGTTTTTTTAGCAGATTTATTTGAAAATATGTGTATGTGCTGCTACTACTCTGTGGGCAGTCTATTGTCTTCAGTAACTTCTACTGACTGTACCAAGTATTTAAACACAAGGTGCTCTTCAGGCCCGGTTGTTTGC
Source organism: Xenopus laevis (assembly GCF_017654675.1). Taxonomy (NCBI): domain Eukaryota; kingdom Metazoa; phylum Chordata; class Amphibia; order Anura; family Pipidae; genus Xenopus; species Xenopus laevis. The sequence goes on from NC_054371.1 coordinate 134,096,974, forward strand.
AAAATAACACTATGTCTGAGTACATTGATTGTACTAAAGCATAATAGCCCTGTTTAGGTGTTATTTGCCAAACGTACATGATTTTATTAGGACTTTTATTGCTTTTAATTTGGTATCCAAACCTTCACAATATAGCATTGAGTACCAAGAGATGCCAAAAAATAAAGGGGATAGGGGGCTGAATTTGTAGGGCACCCCTAGGGATCCCAGTAACCTGAAAGTGCCGTCTGATGCCGTAAAAACATGAATGGTTCATGTAGTCTTTTTTTAGAGGTACAATAGCACCATCTTGCCTGCTATCCCAGTGGTTCTGTGTGGCCGCGCTGACTCTGTATCTGTGCAGTATATTGCTTTTGCAGGTTTTGTGTATGAGCACTGCTGCTCTCTTGTAGGTTTATAATACTGCATGCACAAACTCAGAGCTGCTGCAAGAAATCATTATGGCTCCACTAAAGACACTACCAATGAGATTTCAAAGAAAGTACTGAGAAACAAAACCCCGTTAATCAAAAATCCCCATATCCTTCCTTCCTTCCATTGGCCTTGCCTTTCTGCTTTTTCCCTCCATAGTACCTTACTTGGAAAAGTATCCCTGGCATTAACGTTGGCATATTCATACAACGTAGTGCAGCGGAGCTCTTGGGTGCCATCTTCAGATTCCTCGCGGAAGTGAGCGCCAAAACATAGAGTTTTTCGCACATGCGCAGTTGGGACCAGTCTGGCATCCGTGTCTATTGTGAATGCATCGGAAAGCTCTGAAGGAGGACCTAAGGGAAAGGAGAGGATCCGAAGATACAGAATATGGCACCCAAGAGCTCCTCTGTGCTACTCTGCATAAATATGTCAATGTTAATGCCAGGGACACTTTTTCAAGTAAGGTATTATGGAGGGAGAAAGCAAGGAAGGGGATGGGGGTTTCCGATTAACGTTCTCCTTTAAGTGGGTCAGTACTTTCCTTTGACATCTCATTGGTTAAGTTCTCCTTGGAAATTACCAACTGGTGTCCCTGTGGGCAGTGTGCCCCTACACATTGGCATGCCCACCGTTCCATGTTCCTTCTGTCATTTTCCACCATCTTTATTTTTTCCATGCAGACCCAAATACTTTTAATGGTGACCGGGAAGCTCAAGAGCAAGCGCAACAAAACGGAGACAGCAGCGAGGAGACCGAGGAGAAAGAAGAGAAAACTTCAAAGTGGTAGGAACATTGATTTCACACAACCCTTCACAGCCCCTTTTTGACTCTGTGACTATATGGTACGATGTAAATTTAGTTGTTTGGATCATTTCTATTAAAGGCAGCTTACATACACAAGCACATGTGCAATGAAAATGCTCACTTTATTCTTTATCATTTAGTCCAACTCTAATGAATACCAAATAGAGTAACATAAAAGTCGCTGGAAGAATATAATCTATGTTTCTATGTAAGGGTCCTCACTTCTTTACATTAATATTGGGAATGCAAGAGCAGCAGGAGCCTATTATGGAACACAAATCAGTTTAAGGATGTACCAAATGGAACATTTTTGGATTTGGCTGAATCCCCTGCAAGAGTTAGCCAAACATGAACCCTACTTTACATATTCCACTTCTGTGGGATCACATGAGACCAAGAGCGTTGTGGCCAATGTTGAAAGTGCAAATCTACGACTGCCTCCATCTTGGAATACACCACACCTACAGTGACGCTGTTCTCTGTATCCCTTTTAATGGATACTAAGAGGGACATTTATCAAAGGTCGAATTTCGAATTCATGTGAGTTTTTAAAAATGCCCATAAACTCAGACGAACTTGAAATTCGACCAATTAAAATTAATTTAAAAAAAAAATCAAATTTGTTAAACTCGGGTGAATACGATCGACCCGAAAACTTGAATCGAGTTTTTTCTCTGAAAAAACTCAAGTGTCAGGAAGGTATAACTCCAAATTGATCACAGGACATCTCCCATTGACTTCAATAGCAATTCAGCAGGTTTTAGGTGGCGAATAGTCGAATTCAAGCTCTTAAAGGGCCAGAGTATAATAAATCTCGAAAATCAAATTACATTTTTAAAAAAAAAAAGAAACTCTAATTGAATTTTTTAAAAATTTGAGTTTTCAATTTGACCCTTGATAAATCGGCCCTTTAGTATTAGACATGCAGCTAGTATATAAAGCAATTATTACTATTTCTGTGATTGTAGATTTGCTAAATTACTGTTAAAGCGTATGCAAAATAAATACATTCCTGCTAAGGAAGCGCAGCCCGTGTGTCGTCTGTTTCATTACTTTCCAAATGCAAGCCTCCCATGAACCTTTATCTTGTTTTCTCTCTTTGCAGTCCTGGAAGTGCATCAAAAGGCAATGAGAGCAGCAAACAAAGCCGAGATGATTCTGCACCAGACAACTAATGTGGCAGCCCCAGCTCACACTCGTGTGGTCATTTTCAGATGGTACATTGTAGACTGCTGAGTCTAATTTTTAACTCATTTTATAAAATCAACCAGTATTTTGAGCTCTTTGGAGATGAGACATTTTTATGTTTTCTCAAAGTAGTGCTGATCTATATGTCCACTTGCTCTTTGGCACATTATGTGCTGTTTTAATAGCAAAATCGTTGTAATGGACTTAAAAAAAGCCAGTGTGATTTTGTGCACTTCCCTTTCATTTATTTCAGAATAGTGTGTGTGGCTGTGCATGCTGCAATTGGTCGCTTTCCTTCCGCTCATACAGGAGACACCCTGTAAATCTACCCGGTACCGTGTAAAGTGCTAAGCCAGTATTTATCTGAAGCAAAGTGCATAAAGTAAATGCAGTTAGTTTCCTTTTGTAAAAGTAGACAAATCCCAGTATACTGTATGCTCATTGGGGCAAATTTATCAACACTGGGCAAATTTGCCCATGGGTTGTTATCTACAGCAACCAATCAGTGATTAGCTTTTTAAAGCCAGCTGCAAGAAGAACAATGAATGCAGAAATCTGATTGGTTGCTATAGGTAAGAGCCCATGGGCGAATTCGCCCAGTGTTGATAAATTGACTCTAGCACATTGTCGCTACGGTTGAATTTCAGTTTAATGAAACTCTTAAGCAGGTCACTTTTAAGAGAATGAGTGTCCATCTGTGTTACAGTCAAGAATGCCATTAGTTGTTATTGGCTATAACATTCTCTGCTCTTACCTGCCAGCTGTCTCAGGTTTTACATTGTACCCAAGTCAGAAATATATCAGGTAACTAGTAGGGATGCACCTAATCCAGGATTCGGTTCGGGATTCGGCCTTTTTCAGCAGGATTCAAATTTGGCTGAATCCTTCTGCCAGGCCAAACCAAATTGGAATCCTAATTAACATATGCAAACTAGGGGTGGGGATGGAAATCGTGTGACTTTTTTTTCACAAAACAAGGAAGTAAAAAAAAATGTTTTCCCCCTTCCCACCCCTAATTTGCATATACAAATTAGGATTCGGTTCGGTATTAGGCCGATCTTTCGTGAAGGATTCGGTGATTCAGCCGAATCCAAAATAGTAGATTCGGTGCATCGCTAGTGGCCTGAAAAATGTAAATGTCATGAACCTTTGCCTTTTTCCCCCTAATAAAAAAGGCACTAGCATTTATTATATACCAGGATCATATGGGAGCCTACCATGTGGATCAGGGTTGTCAGGTTTCCAGCCAAATTAGGCTACTAATTTAAAGCCCAGGCGGTTTTTAAAAGTAGCTAAGGTACAGATTTTGGCTACTTTTTGGGCCGTTGGCTAGTTTGTACTTTGGAAACCAGCCAAAATGTTTTGTTGCCCTAATGTGCCAAGCCTGTGTCTCCCAATGCATGTTGCGTAATGTCGTTTTTGTTTAACAATTTGCTGACTGCCAAGTTTCATGTAAGACTAAAGTACCCAGCATGCAATGAGACTGACTTGTGTAGAAGTCGGGAGTTACCAGATTTTGGGCTCTGTACCCCAGTCTCTCGTCACTCTTAAAGGAATTGTTCAGTGTAAAAATAAAAACTGGGTAAATAGATAGGCTGTGCAAAATAAAAAATGTATCTAATATAGTTAGTTAGCCAAAAATGTAATGTATAAAGGCTGGAGTGACTGGATGTCTAACATAATAGCAAGAACACTACTTTTCAGCTCTCTTGGTTTACATTGACTGGTTACCAGGTAGTAACCAATCAGAGACTTGAGGGGGGCCACATGGGTCATATCTGTTGCTTTTGAATCTGAGCTGAATGTTGAGGATCAATTGCAAACTCACTGAACAGAAATGTCCCATGTGGCCCCCCTTCAAGTCGCTGACTAACTCAGAGTTATAGAGCTGAAAAGCAAGAAGTTGGATTCTGGCTATTATGTTACACACCCAGTCACTCCAGCCTTTATACATAACTAACTATATTAGAAACATTTTTTATTTTGCACAGCCTATCTATTTACTCAGTTCTTATTTTCACACTGAACTGTTCCTTTAAGAATTTTCAAGTTTTCCAGTGACTTTCGTCAATTTCAGACAATTGTGGGACAAAAATCTGCTGTCCACCAAAATATCTAGAGGTTGACCTGTTATACCAAATATTTATTGAAATTGTATATGTATTAGGGACTTAAGGGGCCTCTATACCTCCTGGGCCCCCTCTGTAGTTGCGTCGCTGGTGATTTTGCTTCATGGGAAAATTTGTGAAACTGAAAATTTTAAAAAGATGTATTTTAACATAAATTATTATTTCGAATTCTTTTCACTGCACAAATTGTGCTATTTTTGGGCTACTGTTTTGTAGCTGACTTTGGCTGGTTTTGAAAATAAGACCTGGCAACCCGGAGGTGGATGTGCTCCTCCAACATTAAATGAGAACATAATACTATGGGGCCTGCTTAGTAGACATTGAGTAGAATCTAAACGGAGAAAGGGGGTATGAAACACAATGGGGATAATTTATCAACACTGGGCAAATTTGCCCATGGGCAGTAACCCATGGCAACCAATCAATTTGCTGCATTCATTGTTCTACTTGCAGCTGGCATTAAAAAGCTGATCACCAATTGGTTGCTATGGGTAACTGCCCATGGGCAAATTTGCCCAGTGTTGATAAATGAGCCCCATTGTGTTTCATACCATATACAATACTTTGATCAAAAGTAGCCAGTGATTATTTTCTGCATTCAGAAAATGTACCTAGTTGCTTGCCTCTCCCTATAAACTTGCTCTTTCTGTTCCCTCACCCGGGTCTCTGATTTTCAGTGCAAGTCTAGCATTTCTATCATGTAAATGTGACTTTACAACCCTATGGGAACAAATGTATACATCTTAACTGGCTTTATTTGTATCAGCCCATTCCTGCCTTTGTAGACGTGCCAGGTACTGTACTGAAAGCTTCTCTGGGCTCCACTGATCGTTGGTTTGTTGTCGGCCAAGACTTTACCAGTATTTCATTGTCGTATTTGTGCAGATTGTGAAGAAAAGGCAGTATATTTTTTATATAGCAGTGATCAATTTGTGTGAACGTCTTATTTCTCTTGTGTTTTTGTTATTTAGAATCTATTTTGTATGATGGTCACATGCTGTGCAAAGAAAGACTGCAATGTAAATAGGCTCCGTGAAACAGATTTGTTGTGCTTTTGTAATGAAGTCTGAAATAAAACGAAAGAATTCAACATGTGACATTCTTTTTAGTCACTCAACTCTGATTGGGGTTTTGGTGCTATAGTTACTATATTTCACGAGCATATTAGCCACAAGAGCCAAAAACACAGACATTTACAGAAGGACCTATTTAGGGGTTAGACACACATGGGGAACCCATAACCATGCGCCAAATGTGCAACTTCGGCAGCATTTGGCGCCCTGGACGCAACTTTGGATTGACTAGCATTGTCCTGGCGAATCTACGTCTGGCGAAATGTTGCGCTGGCGAATTTTCGGAAGTTAGTGAATTTGCCCCAATATTGGAACCCTCAGATATCCAATGGAAAGTTTGTGTTTTCCAGGAATGGTGATTCAGGAGCATAGGCATGTCTGCTCTTCTATAATTCGAAAATATCACTTTGTGCATTAAAGGGGACCTGTCACCCACACATGAAAATGAGTATAATAAAAGTCCTTTTAAAATGAATCATGAAACCAAAATTCTTTTCTTCTTCTTTCTTTTTTTAAATTAAAACAACCATACTGGTTATAAACTCGTTTAAAACTCTCGGCTGTCAAACATATATTGCCTGTGCTGCCTCTATGCTTGGCAGGCAGTTACTTTCACTTTCCATTCTGCAATTACTAGATGTCTCTGCACTCCATACATTCCCCCTCTGTCTCCAACATTTCATTTTGTAGTCTGCATGGGCATGGGCATCAGGTGCCCCATTTTAGTGCATAAGATTATGGCAAGATTTTATCTTGCATCTTAAAAACAGTGTCCACAAAATGGCTGCTGCCTGCTTGATGTGATTGTTATTAAAGGAACAGTTCAGTGTGAAAATAAAAACTGTGTTAATAGATAGACTGTGCAAAATAAAAAATGTTTCTAATATAGTTAGTTAGCCAAAAATGTAATGTATAAAGACTGGAGTGACTGGATGTGTAATAAAACAGCCAGAATCCAACTTCCTGCTTTTCAGCTCTATAACTCTGACTTTCGGCCAGATCTCGATCGGGGAAGCCTGTCGGGGGGCCCCTATACAAGGGCCAATAAACTGCCGACTTGGTTTGTCGGCAGCATTTATCGGCCCATGTATGGCAACCTTTAGTCAGCGACTTGAAGGGGGGCCACATGGGACATTTCTGTTCAGTGAATTTGCAATTGATCCTCAGCATTCAGCTCAGATTCAAAAGCAACAGATATGACCCATGTGGCCCCCTCTCGAGTCTCTGATTGGTTACTGCCTGGTAACCAGGGCAACCAGTCAGTGTAAACCAAGAGAGCTGAAAAGCAGGAAGTAGTGATCTGACTGACATGTTATACATCAAATCACTCCAGTCTTTATACATTACATTTTTGGCTAACTAACTATATTAGATACATTTTTTATTTCGCACAGCCTATCTATTTACCCAGTTTTTATTTTTACACTGAACAATTCCTTTAACAAGACTAAAAGAGAGAAGATTGAAATCATGTAAGTGAACTTTATTTTGCTTTACTAACATCATAAAACAGGATTTGGAATTTTTTAGGATGACCAGTCCCCTTTTAACACTAAACTGTGAAAAATCAGGCAATTTTCAGTGCCATTGTGGAAGAGGATAACAATAACACAGCCCAGCAAGCACTGTATAATCAACTGCTTCTTTTATATGAAGGTGAGATACAAGCAGGGATTTTGGAAAGGAAAAACACTAGTTAAAGTAGAAGGAAACAAAAAAAAACACACTACCTTCAATGTGTTTTCCATCAGGCCCCCTCCTGAAACGCCATACTAAAAAATCTGAAATCATTCCTGCTTCTGTGCACCAAGCTTCGGAAGTTTCACCCCTTTCCACAGTTCGGCGCCGCCATTTTCAAATCGGCGCATCACTTCCGCCCTGCGCTCTCTCTGTAATGCGCATGTGCCTCCTTCGTACCCCCCCCCTGACATAATCATACTCGCATTCATTCTGGCATTCAGAGGCAAACAAGGAGCCGCACCTGCGTGAACAAGCTGTGTTACAAAAAAGATAGTTTTGTAACAACTACATTTTGAGGAATCAATGTAACGATTTTTATTCAATAAATTTGTATTCAAAGTAGATTATTTTCAGTTTGCTTCTGTTAATCAATAAATCATTAATGCATAAATAGATCAGTAAAAAAGTACGTCGTTTATATTCAAAATAAAATGTGTCTTTTTCCTTTTAAGTTAATACAGACCTCAGTCAGACAGACCTGATCGCTGCCTTTTTTTAAATCTCCCCTCTCCTCAGCTCCTGCGCTCGGCTCGCTGACAGACTGTAAATTAAATCCTGAGCGAGCGCAGGAGCTTCAAAGCTTACCCTAATCTCTTAGCAATGGGGGAGCAGGAGCACGCGATAGGCGAATGAAGAGATGAGGCAGGGGCAGAGAGGTCAGTGATGACAAACGGAGGTGTCACGTGACCGCTTCGTCATCACTGCACAAGGAAAAAAATTATTCTCATGCGCATGCGCAGGGCACGGATTGAAACGATTGCGCATGCGTGTGCCCTATTCAGGAGGATTTTTGGACAGCAGCAAAGGTATGCTATATCATACATGCTTACACTTTTTAAAAAATCGATTGCAGCTAAAAGATTAATGGAAAAACGAATTGGAGATTGCATGCTGGTAAATATATATACTATTCCTTGGCAACACTTAGAGCTTAAGAAGTTTTTTGGCTTTCCTTCTCCTTTAAGAGAGCCTCCTGTTTGCAGGGGATGGTCAAGCAGTGACTATAATAAATAAACAACGATCCATTATTTATGACTGGCAAGTGCATTTATAATACATTTTCTTTATTATAGACAATTTGTGGTCTGGAGGGGCTGAGCAAGCAACTTCAATTGGCTGTGTCTGGTCTTACCATATACTCCTTTGAACATGTTAAATAAGAAAAACAGAGGGATTCCAAACAATAGGAGACCCTGTTATTACTATGTCCTTGAACATGTTGCTTGTTAGTGAGTCCTTCTTTAACGGTTTTTCAGCCCAGACCGATCGGAGGCATTAAATGTTGCCATTTTTTGCTTAAATTCTTTTAGATACTACAAGCCATAGCAGTTAATGCATTTATTAAAATGAATGCATTTAAAACTAAAATGACTTACATTGTGAAAGATATATGAAACATCCACTTTAGAATGCCCCCAATGCATATTCACAGCAGTGGCTTTCAGTATCAAACAATGTTCTGAGGAAATGTACTGAGGAAAACTATATCTAGGGAAAGACTCCACATTCATAATTGACATAATAAATATTTGGTCCCAAACACACTATTCCAGATCTAGTTAAAGATTCCAGGGTCCACATAGGGATGGGCAAGGAACTCTCCCAGTTTATTACCGTCCGTGTCATAGTGCAACATTTTGAAGCAGACGTCACAGAAGAAGCATGGGTCATCTGGAGCTAGACTGTCATTAACGGTCACCCACCTAAAGAGGGGAGTAAATAATATAAATATACATCTTACAAAATCTACAGCAGCTTTCCCTGCAAAAAAGGATTATTGCTTTAAAATGACTGATTTTTATAATTAATATAATATATACTGGAAAGTTCCTCCAATGAGTCATGTAATATTATTTAACCATAATTCTAATACATATACATGAAATGAAAGCTACCTTGCAGTGTACATTAGACATACAGAGCACTTTCGTGTCCAAAACCAGTGCCTTTTCTTTAATAACGGGTAGAGCGTCCTATCCAAGCAGTCTTCGTGATGGATCAGTCTTAAAGAAATAAAACATGGAGATCATTGGCAAAAGGCTTAATTTCCTATGCAGGAGGCTTCTCCAATCAGATACCTTCCTGGTGAATGTGGGAAGGAGCTTACAGTCTAAGTGGATGGGAGGCTAACATACAGGCACAAATTGGAGATGAAAAAGTGCACAAGGTAAGGCATAGTCAGTAGGCAGAGGACTAGGCTAATGTTATAGTGCTCCAAAAGGTAGACTCTTAGTTTTTTCTTGAAGAGATTGAGAAAGGATTCCTTATGGAGGAATTCAGGGATGGAATTCCAGAGGAAAGGAACAACAAGATAGAAGGGTTTGAGATGAGAAGTGGCAGTGGATGTGGATGGTGTGAAGAGAAGGTGACTTTGAGAGGAATGGAGAAGGCAACCAGGAACGTAGAGTGAGACAAGAGAAGAAATGTACTGAGGAGCAGAGGAGTGAAGGGCTTTGAATGTTAGTAAAAAGGATTTTATATTATATCCTTTGCTTAACAGACAGCCATGCTAAGGATTTTAGTTGGGGTTGAGCAGGTTCCCTTTTAGGAAAGAGCAGAAGGACCCTGGTAGCAGAGTTTAAGATTAATTGGAGGGGGAGGGGAGAGGAGATTGCAATAGATTAATACTGGTTAGTAGGAGATTGCAATAGTCTAAAAGGGATAAAAAAAGGGCATGGATTAGTGTTTTGGGAGAAGAGGAGACGTTACGTTCCAGAGAGGCTAGAAGTTAGAGAGAGACAGGGTGGTAGTTAGAACAGGATGGGTCCAGTGTAGGCTGTTACAGAATGGGTTTGACACCAGCCTGTTTAAACAATGCGGGTAAAGTACCAGAAGTTAGCGAGGAATTGAATATATGAGTAAGTACTGGAGTAAGGACAGGAGCACACTGTTTTAGTAGAGGTGATGGCATAGGATCAAATAAGCAAGTTGTTGATGGAGAGGATAGGAGAAGTTTAGAGACTTCAGGCTCAGATATAAGAACAAAAGAGTTGAAAAGGTGAGGATATTGGTATCTGAGAGGTGGGAAAATTGTTTGTGAATAGAGTCAACTATGCTTTCAAAGAAGTCAGCAAAGTCCTGGGAGGAATGTCCGAGTTTAGTGTTTCATTTTTACAGGGATGAAAATATTGAAACATTAAATATTGAAAACAATCGTCCGAGAAAAGGTCTCCTCTGTTATAAAGCAAATAAATGGGAATGACTGTTATTTTTTTCCCAAAGTCCTAGGCCTAAGTAATGTTGCACTTTCAGCTGAAAGCAAAATTGCATAAAGCCTACCTTATATCTGTAACGGTAATAACGTGCTCACAGTCCCCTTGATGGCAGTACAGGTAAGGATAGCCGATCTTTAAACGCAAATCGTTAAACGTATAGTCCTCCATCTTAGCAGACTGAAATTTTTCGTAGCCTCTATCACGAGATTCTGCCCATTCTATGGTAGTCCTAGAAAAGCCGCAAATAAATGGGAATGTCTACTCGCATTAAGAATGAGATAATGCATACACATATTAACAGGCACAAAACAATCTGAAAATATAAGTCTTTTTGTTATGGTAAATAAACATCCCAGCTACAGCTTATCTCCAGAATGCTTCAATAAACAATCTGTATCACCTTTTATGTACAGAACGTAGATTCTACATTCAGTGGCACTTGAAGAGTAAATTCTAAGGAATAGACCGCCACTGTTCTGCATGCATATAACTTGGTGCAACTGGGCCTATGCTTTCCAGGCTTATGACTCCAGCTCAGTCTATTCTAGAAAATGAAGAAGCAAAAGTATATGGATGATTATGCTCTTTGTATCTTTCCAGGTTACATGGTTTTAATATATAGCGTATCAATCCTAGTTTTCGGTATATGAAGGGAAAGATAACTAGTTGTATTTTTTTAATGAACGCTTTTTTTGCAGCCACCAGGAACACCCCAGGATGGACCATTTTCACACTCAATTAAATAAAAAGTAAAATCTACTGGAACTCTGGATTCAATTGCATTGACAGGAAAAGGGTTTAAGACAGAATGTATGGCAGCTCTCATTCGCTTATGTATTCACTTTTATATTCATATATACAGATACGGAGTGTGAATAACAACTCATACTACCACTTTAATGGGGGAATGTAATAAAAAAGTCGGTAACAGCAAAAATATTCGCTATGCGGAAAGTTATGCCTCTGTGCGAACAAATTTGCCTTTGCGCGAATTTAATATAGCTTTTGCGAACGCGGAACTGTTCAGCGACCACTGCGAATTTTATAGTTAGCGCCAGTGAGCAGTAAATGTAATAATATTTCTTAATGAAAAAGTTGTTGCCTTTGCTCCAAAAGATTACGACACCTTCAAGCACTTCTTAACAGAGGGCAATGCGCAATTAAAATTCACAATGTAATAACCGGTTAAGGAAATGCAAATTGTTATTCTTATTTGTGCAAATTTGCTCTTTGCGACTTTTATTACATTCCCCCATAAGACTTCTCAAACCTTCTGTGTATACACTCACCTGCTTATATCTCTGCATTGCGGGTCTCTCATATCATTGTAGAACACGCCCTCAAAGTGAAAAAATGCTGATTTGTACAGATCCTTGGGAGAAAAAGTGGGGTATTAATAGGACAAAATGACGCTAGATATTACAGAATAAGATTGTGGCTGCCCCCCAAAAAAATTTACACCAAAAAAATAAGTGAAGTCAGTTGCCTCAAAAATCAAGTATGGCAGAGTTAAAGGGTATTAAATACGCCTTAATATTTCAAATTTAATATAAGCTTCAGCATACTGAAGTAAGAAAGGTTCTAATTACAATCAATTAAAAAAATCTGCATTGTTTCTGAAATAATCAAATGTATATTCACTATTCCTCTCTCAGCATCTGTTTCTCTTCATTCTGTCTTCATTCGGGAGTTGGGTGTCAGATATTTATTGACAGTTAGATCCAATATATCTTATAGGAGGGCTTCTTTTGCCTAAAAGATGTATAAGAGCTCGCTCTATTAAAATCACCAGAAATCTCTCTACATGCAGACTTTGTGCAAATGGCAGTTATTTTGTTAGATTTTGTTTGTACTGGAATCAGTTATTTGAGTGAGCTCTAACACATCTGCTAGGAAAGGGAGCCCCCGGATAACATATATTGGATCATTCATCTGACACCCAACTGCTGAATGAAGACAGAATGAAGAGAAACAGATGCTGAGAGAGGAATAGTAAATATAAACTTGATTATTTCAGAAACAATGCAGAATTTTCAATTGATTGAATTTAGAAAGTTTCTTCAGTATGAGCTTATTTCAGTATAAGGAAGCTTATATTACATTTTATTTTCACGATAGTTAGAACCAAAGCATTCTTTGCGTTTCTTAGAAAGCCTGGCCACGTGGTGGCAGCACACTGCAATTTAGTAAATAAAACTAGCACATATTTGTTGCATGCTGTTTTTAACAGTTTTGCTCTCTCATACATAATGGGGGGAGTCATTTATCTACACTGGGCAAATCTGCACCTGGGCAGTAACCCACAGCAACAAGTCAGTTATTAGGCATACCATCAGTGTCTGTATACAGGTATAGAATCTATTATTCTATTATACCTGCTTGGGACCTGGGGTTTTCCAAATAAGGGATCTTTCCGTAATTTGGATCACCATACCTTAGTTCTACTAAAAAAAGTTAAACATTAAAGGTGAAGGAAAGTCTTTTTTGCTTGGGGGGGGGGTGCCAAAAGTTAGGCACCCCTAAGTAATTGTATTTACTTACCTGACACACGGTGCTCCTATCAGGAGAAAACGGCACGGCTCGGGGTTCTTCCAGTGAGCACCACGGAGCATTCATCAATTTAACAAAAATGGCGGCTATTTCATTCTACTGCACATGCGTCTGCCCCGAAAATTTAAAGAAGTGAAGAAGAGAATCATTCCGTGGTGCTCACTGGCAGAACTCCGGGTCGGTACAGTTTTCTGCTGATAGGAGCACCACCCTGGGGTGTCAGGTAAGTCAATAAAACCACTTGGGGGTGCCTAACTTTTGGCACCCCCAAGATGAAATGACTTTCCTTCTCCTTTAAATAAACCAATAGGATTGTTTTTCCTCCATGTGGATTTATGCAGCTAAGTTACCATCTAACTACACACCCGATCATAGACTCAAAGCAGGTGCTTAGTAGGGATGCACAGAATCCACTATTTTGGATTCGGCCGAACCTCCAAATCCTTCTCGAAGGATTTGGCCGAATACCGAACCAAATCCTAATTTGCATATGCAAATTAGGGGTGGGAAGGGGAAAAAAAATCACTTTTTTGTAAACGTCCTGCAATTTCCCTCCCATATATGCATATGCAAATTCAGATTCGGTTTGGCCTGGCAGAAGGATTAGGCCGAATCCGAATCCTGCTGAAAAAGGCCAAATCCCGAACCGAATCCTGGATTCGGTGCATCCCTAGTGGTTATTAAGGAAAATCTGCAAGAACTTCAAGTACAGATAATAAACTCTCTTATATTAACCCTCTACCCTTAATTAAAGGGGTTGTTCACCTTTGTGTTTACTTTTAGTATGATGTAGAGGGTGATATTGGTTTTCATTTTTTAATATTTGTGGTTTTTAAGTTTTTTAACTTTTTATTCAGCAGCTCTCCAGTTTGCAATTTAAGCAGTCTGGTTGCTAGGGTCCAAACTACCGTAGCAACCATGCATTGATTTGAATAAGGGACTGGAATATGAATAGGAGAGAGCCTAAAAAGAAAGAGTAAGTACAAGTAGCAATAGCAATAAATATGTAGCTTTACAGAGCATTTTTTTTTAGATGGGGTCAGTGACCCCCCCATTTGAAAGCTGGAAAGATTACGAAGATAAAGGCAAATAATTCAAAAACACTAAAAAAAAAAGACCAATTAAAAAGTTGCTTAAAAAAAAAAGCTACTGTACAATGAAAACAGGTAATAAATAGAATTGTGCATTCCATAAGCACGTCTATATTTGCTTTTCTATAGACTAGCAAATTATGTCTTGTAACAAAGAAAAGAAAAACATACAGTCATCAAAAATGCATTTAATTCTGCCCAAAAATCTAAATATTGAACTCGAAAATATATGATTTTTTTAGCGCTTTCAAAGCTGATTGGTGTATTTCCTTGCATTTACACAATGTGCGTTAGCATTGTTCTGTGCATGGTCCCAAATCTGAGTGCCCAATAAAAACCTTTCATTTGCCGTATGGCAGTGATCCCCAACAAGTAGCTCGTGAGCAACATGTTGCTCTCCAAGCCCTTGGATGTTGCTCACTGTGGCCTCCCAACTGTGTTGACTAGTTCTGTTTTGTTTACTGGTTCAAAAGGTTGGGGATCCCTGCCGTATGCCATTGATTGTCATTCGCTACCCTCTTTGAATAGTGTCCTTTTGTAATGGAGTTTCATCACCCAATGTCCGGTTCGGCTCAGTACACCAGGTATGATTTGCACTTGACTGTGGGTCCATCCATATTTTCAAAGGCTTCCTTCACTAGATCTTTTGGTTTATAAATATGTGCTTGCAAGCTCCCATGGCTCAGCAAAGACTGCAGCAACAACAGCATCACTAGTGACCAAGAAGACTGTGCTTTAGATATTCATCATAGAAAAGGTTTTCGCTAAGGCAAAAAACGTGGCAGCACCCACCCATGAATAAATGCAAATATGCTGCAAGGGAATATTCTGTGCTCAAACTCTACACTTTGCTAGAATATGGACAATAAATACTAATATTGGTTGAAATGTGTTCCTAGTATGTCGTGATCATTAGGAAAGAAAGATCTGTTATAGCTGAAAAGATCAGGTCATTTTACTTGTTACCTTGCAGATATTTTCGGGGGCCAAGTCTGGATTGTTGCTGAATTCTCCTCCAATTTGCAAATCGCTCACACAGTTAATGGCATCCCTCAGCTCCGTTAGTTTCTGACTGCCCAGAACCAACACAGTTTGATAGGGTTTGTATTCCTTGTGCTAAAAAACACAATAGCAAACACATTTGGTAAAAGAGAAAAAATAAAATAGTAAACACAAGGAAGCACAGAAAAACATTTTGGCCCCTAGGTGGGCCCTACACTGGAAGCCAAGCTGCCCAGGAGCCCGCAACAGCCCCCAACTCACAGTATAACATACAAAGTACCCTTTTCAAGTGAAAGTTTGGGTAAATCCCTGGCTTGTGAAAGAAAAAAGAAATATAAAATATAAAACATAACACAAGTGAACTACATTCCCTTTGAACCAAGTATCCCTCCCCTAAAAACATGATACATATTCCCAGAACTTTTAACAATCCCACAGAGGGAAACATTTCAGAGGTGAACTAATGGCAGCAGTTGTTTCCATTGTCTAAGGGCTGCATAGTCCTCCCAACTCTTTTCTCCAGTGCCCCAGTCTTTGCATATTCTATAAGTCTTTTTTAATAAGCAATACATGCAATTTCCACAACCTTCAAACTAAAATTGTGGTTTGGCACTGCAATATGACATCAGATCAGTTGGTGAAAGAGGCTGAGCATTAGTTTGTTGTTCTTCATCAGGAAACGCTACAGGCAGGGGAGACAATGGCAGGCAGACAAGAGCAGAACACAATTTTGCTGGTAGTGATCTCATACTGTTCAAGCTTAGCTCCACCTGAACTCTTGTAGTCTTTCCTCCATGATGACAACCACTCAGTGCTCGGACAAGTTCTAGCGGGGCCACAGTGAAAAATTAGTTAAAATTCAGGTTAGATTGTCTTCCAAGATTACAGAAGAATGGAGCTGGATTGCCATTGGGCCTCATCCCCCACCAATAGTATTTTCAACGGTATTATTTTACAAAAACAAATATTATTTTATTATATGGAGCAAATAAAGTTAAACGTAAGGCTAATGCGACATGAGGTTCTTTTTCTACCTGCATATAATTGAATACAGAGAAATGCTCAGAAATACGTTGCTTTTTAACACACTGATTCCGGCAGTAGTTGTGTCCTACTTAGATTTAAACAAAATGCATTCAACTGTCGTTTTTGAATGTGGTTTATTCTGCAACAATACTAACCTTTCTGAAAATGACTGGATACACAATATTCAGAGTAAGCACCAATTCACCCTCATCCACCATATCGGCTGCATCCTCAGGTCTTTTTCCTACTGCATGAAATTCCTAGAAATAAAAAAAAAGAACACAAATGCCTCAAATAATACAGCATATCTACTGTAGAGATACTACTTAGCAAGTAGATGAAGTGAAGATAAACAATCATAAATTAAAAGTGGAACCTTGAACGGATATACTGTAGAGTTATGGGACACTATTTGCTCAGAATGAAATTAAGATCAATATGATACTTAAAACAATTCTATGGAACACAGAGTTTCTATCAGGCTGTGCCCTCGGGGCTTCACCATTTGAAACAAGATGATCCCCTTCACTCAGTTATCTACATAAAATCCCAGATACACACTTACTCCTTACCTACATATAATACATTTTTGTAAAATCCAAAATAAAAACGGAGTTAGACCAATCTGCCACCTATTTTAAACTATTACGTAACACACAATCCAGACCAACCAATTGTATTTCACTCCTGAAAAAAATATTGCTGTATCAGCAATACTTTCATACCCCACTATTTAACATGATAGAATCTAAACACAATCCCATCGCTACTTCCTAACCAAAACAGTTACATCTTTTATATCTTTCCTGCTTTGCTTGTTTGTTTGTTTTTTATGGAAAAACTTTTCTGCATACTTAAAGCCAAATATCCTTTCAGCAGGACAGGAGCACTTCCAACTTAATCTGCCTGGTGCTTCTGTACCTGAGCACTACATGCTACAAACCAAAATGGCAGCAAAAATGCTGAAGCCTAATATGAAATGGGTGCTCACATGGGACATATTTCAGCTTCCTAATATGTGTCTGTGATGGCCAGCCATGGCTATCCTTCACTTGAACGAGAAATGCCAAAAGTGAAGGCGTAAACCATGGGAGGCAATCACGGGGGATTTAGAGCAATAATTAATATTAATAATTCATTTTATGTAACAACCAGTTACATGATCAGATCTCTCAGGAAGTGTGCTCGTTCCCATTGGATAGTAAGCTCCCTCACAATGACATTTTTAGGTCTTGTCTTCAGATACAGTCCCCCAAAACTGGTCCGTGGTGGCACCTCTCATGGGGCAATGATCAGATCAGCAGCCAGACATAAAATCATTTTAAAGATAAGACACTTTTGTTTTTTAGCTTCAGACATTTCTTTAGAAGTATTCCATGACCACAAAGAAAATATTTTTTCTATCCCAAAGATGAAAATAACAGAAAAACCATAACCAGCTCATGAAGGAAGGTTTCTTGTCTGCATGCACGTTCAATAATGAGCGTTTCTCTCCGCCGATCAAGTATCTTTTTCCGAATCCTGAATAAGGGAAACAGAAGAACAGCAGTTTTCCAGCACACTTGTAGATTTAGAGGCCCATTTATCAAAGGTCGAATTTCTAATTCATGTGAGGTTTTTTTAACTTTTTTTTTTTTTTAATAAAATCAATTATATTAGAAATGCGATTGGGAGGTTATTTGAGGATAAAGTCGAATATCCAAAACTCAAACTAATATTACCAACCCGAAAACTCAAATGGAAATCAAATCAAACTCGACTAGAATTTTTTTCTCCGAAAAAAAACTTGAATGTCAGGGAGGCTATTAACAACTTCAAATGGGTCACTGGACCTCTCCAATTGACTTTTACATAAACTTGGCAGGTTTTAGGTGGCGAATAGTCGAATTTGAATTATTCCCAGGGTATAGGTGTAATAAATCTCAAAATTTGAATCAAGTTCGCATAATTCACAATTCGATTTTGGAAGTTTGAACCAAAAAAAGCTATTCGAAAATATGAATTAGAATTTCCAATTCGACCTTTAATAAAGCTGCCTCTTAAAGTTTTGTCTTAACTGGGGACCCCTTTAAAAAGGAAAGTCAGTACTTAAAGAAATAATGGAGTCAGTCAAATAACATTTTTAAGAGACAATAATCTAAGCCTTGGAGGATCAATAGCTGGATGGATGTTTAGATTAATCTTCGAACCAGCACATTCATCATGATTACATAATTAAACAATCAAGACAATTTATTACCAACAAACAAACTCAATCTGAACTTTGAATTTTGACACCTTTGGACCAATTTATTTCTAAGGCAAATATTATGGCAATGCCTTCACTTTGCATCAAGTATAACATCGATTCATTATTCAACAGTCTAGTGATGCATTGGTTGCCAAAAGCCTGCGCCCAACTCGAAGCCACCCTCTCTCAATGCAAAATAAACCCAACCTGGTGTGTCATGATAAATCATAAATGCACAAGATTAAGGAAATTAATAGGCAATGGTATGGGTCAGAAAGAGGGATCAGAGCGTGCTAACACTGCAGGTGGGTGAGGCTGTGGACACCTCAACCCAATTAACGTATGTTTTGCTGGGCCAAAACCACAAAGAGAAAAGGCTGCTAGTTTGGGGAGTAATTAGTAAGTAATACTAATGGGTGATTTTAATTACCCAGAAATTGACTGGAGCAACAGTACTGCCAAGTCAGTTAATGGGAACAAGTTTATAAACTTGTTGAATGACAATTTTATGGCACAAGTTGTTTAAGAGTCAACCAGAATAAATGCTATTCTGGATCTAGTGATCTCTAACCCCTGGGTAATAGTGACCATACTGTGATCTAATTTAATGTCTAATGACAAATATACACTGGGGCAACACAAAACCCTGCCTTAAGGGCTGCCCTTCAGAGCATAGATTGGGGCATTATGTTTTCAGCTAAAACACAGAACAGAAATGGTTGTCATTTAAAATTATATTAAATTGTTATTGGTCTCAATTTATTCTCTCAAGGAGTAAATGTGGAAGCACTAAGAATCACCCTATGTGGCTTAATATAAAAGTAAAGAATAGGAAAGAAGAGAAAGACATTTAAAAACTACAAGTCTGTGGGGACAGAAGCTGCATAATAAATGTTGTAAAACAGCAATCTGAAAGGCAAAGATAATAAATGAGGAGTGCATTGCGGCAGAGGCTAAGAATAACCCCAAAACGTTTTTTTAAGTATATTGATAGTAAAAAGATGCGGGTTAAGAGTGTTGCTCCTTTAAATAATGGTACCAGTATGGCGGTAACAGATACAGAAAAAGCAAATGTGCTAAATCAGTTATTTTTTTAGTGTATACAATAGAGGAGTCAAGATTTCCCAGACTCACCGCATAGCTGCCCTGTTGGCTTTGCTCAATCTAGTCAGTGGCTGACTCAAGATATGCTTCGTAAAGCTTTAATGAAAATGAATGTGAACAAGGCGCCAGGGAGACATGGAATACAACCCCTGGGTTCTAAGAGAGCTTAGTTCAGTTTTAGACCAGCCTCTATCATCTGGTATGGTACCTATGGATTGGAGGAAAGCTGATGTCATTCCAAAATTTAAAAAGGGATTACGATCTCAACCTGGCAATTATAGGCCAGTAAGTTTGATATCTGTGGTGGGCGAAATATTTGAAGGCTTGGTAAGCTATCACATTCAAAATTTTGTCCTAGTGAATGGCATTATGAGTTGCAATCAGCATGGCTTTATTATGGATAGGTCATGTCAGACAAATCTAATTGCTTTTTATGATAAGGTAAGTAAGATGCTGGCAGTAGATGTGATCTATTTGGATTAAAGGGGATATTATAATAATAATTTCTCTAATGCTTTATTTACCAGTAGGTCTTTCCAGCTGACACAAGGGCACCCATTCCGATTAGAAGAGAGGAGGTTCCGGCTAAATATTCGGAAGGGGTTTTTTACAGTGAGAGCTGTGAAGATGTGGAATTCTCTCCCTGAATTATTTGTAAGGCTGATACATTAGAAAGCTTGGAGAGGCTTCAATGGGTTATTTTTTGCCTTCCTCTGGATCAACTAGCAGGCAGGTTATATATAGACTTAAAAGGTTGAACTTGATGGACATGTGTCTTTTGTCAACCTAACTTACTATGTAACTTAAACTTTATCACAGACAAATCTGACACATAATTGACACCAGTAAAGAAGAACTTCATCAATGAATAAATAGAATACAGTGGGATCTGTCATACTGACAAGGAAGTGGATGCTCCCACTACATATGCAGAGAAGAAATGTTCTGTACCCCCAATTCACTGCCTCCTCTCTTACATCAAACAACATGTATATTACATTACATACCCCAGAGTCAGAAGGCTGGGATCCTCAGGGATGTTCTCAGGATCTGCCTCTTCATTCTCGCTGCATTTTAATGCATCCACTCTGAATAGACAAAAATTAAATAACATTTTTCCTTAAAGCAGGTTATTGCCCAACAACTGACACAAATACCTATAGATTGAATAAAAACACCAGCTAATGATGTAACGGTGAATACACAATAAGTTGCGCACAGACGTAGAAGTGGGGCAGAAGAAGGCTGCCCCGCAGCCTGAGGATGTTATGCAAAAGTCAGCCCAAACCCACGGGTTTCAGGCCAGCATGCTCTTCACTAGTATACAGGTACCTGTTATCCTGAATGCACATGACCTGGGGTTTTCCGATAACGGATCTTTCCATAATTTGGATCTTCATACCTTAAGTCTACTAGAAATACATGCAAACATTAAATAAAACCAATATGCTGGTTTTGCTTCCAATAAGGATTAATTATATCTCAGTTTGGATCAAGTACAAGGTACTGTTTTATTATTACAGAGAAAAACTGGTATTATTTGGATAAAATGGAGTCTAGTGGAGAGTGCCTTTCTTGTAATTCAGAGCTTTCTGGATAACGTGTTTCCAGATAATGGACAGTGCAGTGCATTGTATACATTTTCAGATCCTTGCCTGTTTTCATTTTACTGAATAACATATTCTACAGTGAAATTTTGTTCCCTGTAAAATTTTCAAGCAAATTCGAGCGCAATTGGCACGTTTCCCCCCCCAGAATTGCAGTGTTTCCCTCCAGAATTCCAGCATCATTGCAGTCAACGGAGGGGGGGTGAGCCTTATGCAATTGCAGCCAATATGTTAAAATGAGATGCAATCACACTGAATTTACACCAGTCTGGTTGATGTCATTTCCAGCGTTCAATGCGGGAGTGACACATGCGCCCTATTCTTTCATTACAACTGCACTGTCGCAAGTGACGCAGGCGGCCGTGGAAACCCTGGAGTCTGGTTTGGAGTTGACAGTAGGTCCAAGGTTCTCCTGCATTACCAGGGGAAACTGCACTCAATTTGAAACAGAGCAGTGCTGCCTTGGAAGTGCAAGGAGCACCTTTTGACACAAGTACCTTTAATGAATGTGATTTTTCATACAACTCTGACAGCAACAATGACCACCATTGTTTTGGATTAGGAAAAAAATGAAGGGGAACAATTGGCAAATGTTTATTATGAACAAAGTATAACTTGTCTACATATATCTATTTTTTTATATTCTGAGCCTTTTTACAGACCAGATCGCTGCTTTAATTAAAATACCCCCTCGGGTCTCCTGCAATCCGCTTCTGAATATTACGGTGTTCCCCCTCCGTTGCGGCCGCCATATTATAAAGGGTGACATAATAAACATGGCACTGCTTTAACAAATGCGCCAAGCTAAAGCGCACCACTGAGGTACTGTGAAAAAAAAAAGATCCTGTCGGCTTACAACTGAAATTATGACACCACCAGAAGTGTGCCTCTTAGAGGAGATTCAAAGGTAGATTTACCAAAGAGTGAAATTAGAGATCGCCACAGTCCACTAGAGGGAAATTCTGACACTCTCCGTTCATATTTATCTAAGGGTGAAGTTTCACTTTCACCCATTGATAAATACTCTTTTAAAAATCCCTTAGAAATTAATGGAGAATGGTGGAATTTACATCTAGTGGACTGTGGTGATCTCTAACTTCACTCTTTGATAAATATGCCCTTAAACGTATTTCCTTGTCCTTTAAAGCAACATATGCTCACACTTTAAAAATGACTGTTCTACATTAAATGTGGTTGTTTTTTCATCAGCAGGGACTGGGAATCTTGTGAGAATGGTTTGTGCAACAAGAATAACTACCCAAAAAGTCACGCGAAATCCACCCTCACCCCTAATTTGCATATGCAAATTAGGATTCGGTCCGGCTGGGAAGACGGATCCGGCCGAATCCGAATCCTGCTGAAAAAGGCCGAATCCTGGCCCAATCCCGAACCGAATCCTGGATTCGGTGCATCCCTAATACAAATGCTTTGTCTATGTTCTGCTTCAGTTTATCCACAACCCTCTCCATTAGCCCTTTAAACCAGAGCTGTGGAGTTAATGTCCTGCAAAAGGCAATTCCTGAGAGCCTTCAGATTGAGGGGGGTCAAAGAACATGAGGCACCGGAGGGAGGCAGAAAGAAGTGACCTATGGAAAAAGTTGCATCTTTGTCAATCAAGTCTGCAGCAGAAGGGGGGGGTTACTGCAAACTTTATAAGTCGTAAATTAAGAAAAAAAAAAATCACTTAGCATCAAAAAGAAAATGTTAAATTTCTTATTTACAATATTTGCCCTAGATTCTTTATCCCAACCACTCATATCAATCAAATTCACATCCCTTTACCTTTCCCCAGAAACCTAAGCAGGACAGTGGAAGCAACTGCATTTGTGGAGGCCCTCCATAAATGAATAAAATATATTGCCAGGTAATGGTTTTTATAAACATCCGTTTACATGGAAAAAAAAGTTTTCCATTGACTAGGAAATGTACTGTAGCTGCTGTCACCTCACCAACTTGTACTTGGAAAAGTGAGTCATCAATTTATTATTTTTCCTGAGGGCGACTTTTTTAACCTTGTCCCAATCCCAGTTATCAGATTGTGCTTGTATTGCAATTTGAGAGCGCAAAGTACAAAGGGACAGAAACACTAATGCAGGTTAAATAAAAAAGGGGGAAAGGAGAAGAAAAGTCAGCGTGCCCCAAAATGAGATTTTAGCGATAACCTGGCTCCTTCTCCCATCTTTTACATTTTTGCTTTGCTTTAACAGGGCATAATAGAATTCAGGCAAGATCAAGCACCACTTTAATACGCTGCTTTCAATTAAGTTTTGTTCCAGTTATGTTTAGTGGTTATGGGCCACACTTGTGACCAGATCAAAGGTATGGCTTCTTGTTCTCCTGCCAATTATTAGCAGCTGTTGGACAGAAGCTATACTACTAATGTTATCTGCTATAATGCATATCAAAAGCACATTTCCATTTGCTCAGTTATACAGATCGTCAGCCAAAGAAGAAAATCTTTATAATTCGCTCTGTTTATCTAGCGGTATACAGAGCTTGGCTGGGTCCCAGAACATTTGTCAGTGCCACCCATCTAGTCTAGTGAGAGACCACTGTTCTGATCTATAGTCCTTGGTATCATTCAGAAAAAGAAATGGATCAGTGCAGTGTGACAAATCACATATTTAGCCAGATGACACAACATTGACTGCTTTGAGGAAACACGCTTGTTTGTACATGTCCTGAAACCCCAATTAATAATATTTTTTTTCTTGACAACCCAGTGCACAATAAAAATAATATAGAACCCACAGATAATATACAATTTGTTGTAGAAATATATGCGTCACCAACATACTGTAGCAAAGGGGTATAAACCTCTAAGGAGGAAAGTATTATCCAGCCTATGTACAAAGTCACAGTAGGTAATCATCCAATCCTATAGACACAGTGCTAATACTGGCACAATTGTACGAGGATATTATCCTCCAAGATAAGGGAAAATAAATGAAGCACAAACGTTTTGACAATCGGCTTGCCAAGCTAGTCATTTACACTGAAGAAGGAATAAATGTATAGGTGAAAGTTACATTCTATGATAGAGAAACTCTGCGCTGGGTTAAATGAAAACAGATGAGCAGCACCGATAGAGTAAGGCAGGCATGTCCAAAGTGTGGCCTGGGGACCGTTTGTGGCCCGTTTTCAAATTTACACCGGCCCTCAGCCTCCATCATGAAATGAATAATAATGAGGCCCCCCAGCACAGTGCGATCAGGAATCCCATAGCAGTAATATTAAGGCACATTAGTGAAATGATCTGCCACTTGGTCTATACTGCTACCAGTGTGCTGAAGGTGTTAGCAATAGACACGTACTGGCACGGAGAGACGCGCTGTTTTCACATACTTCTTTAGGGCTGAAGGTGTCAATAGACGTACTGACATGCCAGTACAGTAATCTAAAGAAGTATGGCGTCACTACGTTCCAGTACATGTCTATTACTAACACCTTCTGCACAATGCCAGCAGTATAGACCAAATGGCAGATCATTTCATTAATGTGTCCATACATTACTGCTACGATTACTCGATTCCTGTAATTTAATGTTAATGGTTCAAAGAATGTCGGGCTGAATGATCGGCCCCCACACATTTTCACCTCAAATCTGGCCCTCGTTTGGGCACCCCGGAGTAAGGGACCCACTAGTCCGTGTGTGTGAAAAATGTAGAACAGACTTGGTGCGCTAATTGAAAGAAAAAGCCGTTTTCCCTTTTTACCTAAATAAAAGAAAAATCTGTATGGTGTGTTAACTTCTCTATAGGTGGTTAATTGCAGATTAGAAACTACTCACAAGGGGATGTAATTTTTGGCATGTAGCAACAGACTGTTCTATTCGGTATTCTACTCCAGTCTTCTTCCAATTCCTGCAAATGAATTTGCATATAGTGAAGTACCGTCAGGCTCTCATTCGCAGAGCCCTGCAGTCATCTGTACTCACCGGAAAGGAGATAAATCAAACATATAGTGTGTCCACCAGTGGTTGTAGCAGAGCGGTTTCCCAAAGATGGATTTGCTGCTCTCGATCCTGGTTGTGCAGCTAGCCGGTCTCTGCAGGGGTACGCTGGTTTCTATTCCAGGTATTAATACATTGTCCGGATCAGTTGGCTCACATTCATACAGCAGATGGTCAAAAAGGGGGCTTGATTTTTTTTTGTAAAATAATAATTTATTATAACAACTGGTAGCCCAACGCGTTTCGTATACAGAATACTTCTTCAGGGGCACAACATTAGGTAATGTTTCAAAAAAAAAAACATTAAGTCCCCTGTTTGACCATCCGCTGTATGAATGTGAGCCAACTGATCCGGACAATGTATCAATACCTGGAATACAAAACAGCGTACCCCTGCAGAGACTGGCTAGCTGCACAACCAGGATCGAGAGCAGCAAATCCATCTTCGGGAAACCGCTCTGCTACAACCACTGTTGGACACACTATGGGGCACATTTACTTAGCTCGAGTGAAGGATTCGAATGAAAAATACTTTGAATTTCGAAGTATTTTTTTGGCTACTTCGACCATCGAATTGGCTACTTTGACCTTCGACTTCGAATCGAACCAATCGAACTAATCGTTCGACTGTACTGTCTCTTTAAAAAAAACTTCGACCTCTTACTTTGCCATCTAAAAACTACCGAGCATCAATGTTAGCCTATGGGGAAGGTCCCCATAGGCTTTCTTGCAATTTTTTGATCGAAGGAATTTCGTTCGATCAATGGATTAGAATCGTTCGATTCGAAGGACTTAATCGAACGAATATCGGTAAATCCTTCGACTTCGATATTCGAAGTCGAAGGATTTAACTTCTATAGTCGAATATCGAGGGTTAATTAACCCTCGATATTCGGCCAATAGTAAATGTGCCCCTTTATGTTTGATTTATCTCCTTTCCAGTGAGTACAGATGACCACAGGCCTCTGCGAATGAGAGCCTGACAGTACTTCACTATATGCGAATTAATTTGCAGGAATTTGAAGAAGACTGGAGTAGAATACCGAATGGAACAGTCTGTTGCTACATACCAAAAATTACATCACCTCTGTGAGTAGTTTCGAAAGCTACATTCTGACATAACTATGTTTTAGATTTACCTATACTAGATATACCATGACCTGGATGAATGAAAATCTTCATAGTCATATGAAATAGACTGTATAACCCCTGTTGTTTAAATGGGTGGTTCACCTTTAAAGGATCAGTAACATAAAAAAAAATTTTTGTTTGTACTTTAAGAAAAGAAAACACCAAGACACTTTTAACTTTAAATTCACAAAGCCTTAAATAAGAAATAACTTACCGATGCTCCTCTTCAGAAACGGCGACAGGGCGATGATCCATTGTGCTCCGCTTGATTTCTCCTCCCTGCATTCGATGGGAAATAGCCAGGGAGGAGAAGTTGAGTGCCGCACGATGGATTGTCGCCCTGTCGAAGTTTCTGAAGAGGAGCGCAAGCGGAGAATCGGAAAGTTATTTCTTAATAAAGACTTTGTGAATTTAAAGTTAAATGTGTCTTGGTGTTTTTTTTTTTCATACTATAGAAACAAATTTTTTTAGTTGTATTTTTATGTTACTAGTCTTTTAAGTAACATTTTCAGTGTTCTCCTCAGGCGGTTTTGGGCAGGCCCATTCCCCGGCTGATTTCCATCGCCACTTGGTAGTGATGAGTCAACCCATACACGACCTGCACCCACCTTTTCCCCTCTATTATAAACCTGCGCCAAAGCACCTCGCCAATGTTGTCACAAAAGGGGTGGACGTGCACCTATAAAATCGGAAGCAGGAAGCCAGCAGTGTAAGGTTGCGTCGGGGACAGCAGGCAGAAAAAATCAACACAAACCCGTCCACAAATGGTGTGCAGGGGTCAACCCAAACCCGCGGGTATCGGTCTGCCCGCACATCACTACTGGCCGGTATCTCTGTATCTGTCAGTCCCTTGGTACTGGCTTGCGCCCCGGCAAGAGATCGCGGCGTGTGTGCGCACCGGCGCGGTTGCGTCGAGTTGTGCGCGCGTGCGCGGACGGAGGTTCGCGGGCGCGCGCACGTCTTTGACGCGCACGTTTTTGACGCGCGCGCGCGTTTTTTGACGCGCGCACACGTTTTGACGCATGCGCACGGTGCGTAAAAGGACGCCGAGGCCTGCAAGTCACTGCGAAGTGATCTTGCCTCTGACACTAAGCGTTTTTGAATTCCACATTGCTGATCCACTGGTTTCCTGATTATTGGCCTGTTTTTGACTCTTCTCTTGGATTTCCCCTTGTACCGCTGATTCCGTTCCTGACCCACGCCTGGCTTGACTACGTTTCCGCTTATCCCTGTTTGGCTACCTCAACTAGACTTTTTACAAGTGCCTATCCAACATCTATTACCGGCACCTCTGTTACTCTTCATCTGGACTTATTCCTGTCTCCACCCAGGCTCTAAGTTCCAGTGAGAGGCATAGGGGAGGCTATTATTTCGTCGGACCCATTACGGAGCCTGATAGTATCTCCGCTCAACTCTCATGTCGCAGGCATAATTCTAGTTTGTGTATAGAGGCCGGTGCACTGTATATGATAAAGCACAGTCCTATAGACATATATTAAAACCTGTTATTTTAGTTCGGGGTGAGGGGTTCGCCGGCACATATTTGTTAATTTTTTCCCACTGCTTTTAGTATGTTATATATTCAGTATGTTAAAGAATAGCCATTTCAAAGCAACTTTTCAAACGGTCTTCATTATTAATTTTTGAATTATCTGCCTTTTTCTTATGACTTTTTCCAGATTTCAAATGGGGGGGGTCACTGAACCCATCTGAAAAACAAATTTTCGGTAATATTTATTACTTATTTCTACTTCTTTCTATTTATAGACCTCTCCTATTCATATTCCAGTCTCTTATTTAAATCAATGCATGGTTGCTATGGTAGCTTGGACAAACAGACTGCCGAAATTGCAAACTTGAGAGCTGCTGAATAAAAAGCTAAATAACTCAAATACCACAAATGGTAAAATAATTAATACCAAAAATTGCAAATTGTCTCAAAAATATCACATCGTACTAAAAGCTAACTCAAATGTGAACAACCCTTTGAAAGGAAAGTGTAAAAATAAATATTTAGCATTTAGTTCACAAGCGCCATATTTATTGTGTCACTAAAAAGAAAATGTCAGTGGAGAGTGAGGAGATATAGCGTAGGCCACTACAGGAGAGATTTTATTTAAAAAAAAGATTTCAAAAAGCCTTTCCTTGTCCTTTAAATCACTTTTACGCCACAAATTCTTTGCCTCACTATTTATTCCATAGGGCATGCCTGTCAAATCTGGCTTTAACAAACAAACTTTTATAATCATAGTGTTTGTATACCTTGTAACATATTACTGTTGTGCTTGTATTACAAATCATTTGTTGTGCCAACTTTTATAGCATTTTTTGGCGTACAATATTTTACACGTGTTCTATGTTTGAACATGGAAACCCAAGCAAAATCATATCCATGCACTACCTGTAAACATTTTCTTTCGGGAAAAACAAGTTATGAAACGGATTCGCCAGTTTTTTTAAGAGACAAAGTGACTGTTTTGTATGCAGATAAACAAAGCTGTGTGCAGTAAAAATAAACCAGGAGTGTGCAGTAGAAGAATCTTATTTATGAAGTGACTTTCAAAGGAGGTTAAACAATAGCGTTAGAATGGAGTGTTCCTCGAGTAAGATGGTAAGCATTCCATAGGTATAGAGAAATCAGGGAGAATGATTTCCTCTCTGACTCAGCTCAGTTTGTCCTGTACTGAGCAATAGACCCAGGCTCGACTGTATGCTGAGGGCAGTTACATAGAAGCAAGTACAGGAATGCGAAAATGGGCCAGAATCACTCCAGAACTTGCCAAAAGACTTACAACTATTATTACTATTGAACACTTACAGAAACTTGTGTGTGTGTATGTATATATCTATGTATTGTCTTCTCATTTTAATTTTGAAGTACAGGTATGGGATCGGTTATGCAGAAACCCATTATCCAGAAAGCTCTGACTTGTGGAAAAGACATCTCCCATAGACTCCATTTTATTCAAATAATCCAAATTTTTAAAAAGAATTTATTTTTCTTTGTAATAATAAAACAGTAGCTTGTACTTGATCCAAACTAAGATATAATTAATCCTTACTTGGGAGCAAGACCAGCCTATTGGGTTTATTTAACATTTAAATGATTTTCGAGTAGACTTAAGGTATGCAGATCTAAATTACCTAAAGATCTGTTATCCGGAAAACCCCAGGTCCCAAGCATTCTTTATAGTCACCCCTACCTGCTTCCCCCGAATAGTTGATTACCCCTGAAAGTGCCTTTAACACAGTACTCACGTATTAGTGCAGAGTAAGTTCAGCGGAGCTCATGGGCGTCCATCTTCCAGCTCTTCGTATTCTTCAGGTACGCTTCCTTCCCTTCAGCAATTTACATCGCTTTTGGTACATGCGCAGTTGCTATGAACAGAAAACTGCTCCAACTTCGCATCTGCAAATACGGCACTCAGGAAGAATACAGACGAGCCGGAAGATGGCAGCCATGAGCTCCACTGTGCTTACTCTGCACCGATACGTGAGTACTGTGTTAGGGGCACTTTCAGGGGTAATCAACTATGCGGAGGGACTATCTAGGAGAGTAGGTAGGGGTTTTTCTTATTGGGGGGGTAGTTCTCCTTTAAGAAAAAGCAAATGCATTTCACAAGGGCCAGCCAGTAACTTGCACATCAAACTTGACCTAGAGTTCTATAACCTGATACCTAGAATCATACTGTACCTGTCATATATTTAGTAGAAATAAAAAATCAAGATAATTGTACAGATGATGATAATAAAGAATAGCAGGAAAAAGAAATCAAAGCATTAGCTAGCAAATTGAAAGTATCCTGAAATGACACTGCAACGATTCATTCATCTTGCGAAGATTTTTAGTTTGTTATATCTCCAACAGTTCTCCACACTACAAGAACACTTTGGTAAAACTGGACCGTTAATACAATAAAAGGTCTGCAGACCGGTGCTCCCCATTGAAATAATATGTTTATATAATGTACTTTAGAAAGACCATCAACGTTAAAATAAAGACTTTGTTTGTTTTCAGATTACATTTTAACATGTTGTGATCCCGCCAAAATTTTATGTAATATATACTGTATATATAATTATATAAAGTACCAAGCTGACTGGCGGGGTAACTGGCAATTATGTAATAGTGAGTTCATCAGAGTATTACTTCATACACAACAGAGGCCATGTCAAGTCAATGACTGGGATTAAAGGCCATTGGGCAACCTGTCAGATACCTAATCTATTGGTATATGAGCCAAATAGACAGTAGATATGTGCAATTATGTGGATAGCCAAACAGCACATTTACATTCACTCATGTCATCTGATAATAAGTCATGTGATAGGATCACAGCACGGCCTATGAAAACTGCAGATGACACTACAATTCAGATGGTTGAGTGGCACTAGTGAAATTGGCCTGATCAAATATAGGCATATATAACAAGCTTAAAGTCAATAATTGATTGGCTTTGTTCATTGCTACAAAGCTTCAATATATCAGAAAGGCAGCAAAGCCTGTTATTCGAACTTGGGAAGTTGGACATTTTATTAACTAATGTGCTAACTAATTAAATTTGCTTAGTGCCTTTTAACACTAATTTCAAAGTGTTATGTGAACAGAGGAGGCAGATCAGGCAAATGCGGATCTAAATATAACAGAAATACAAGATATTTCACCCAAGGTGTCCAAAACTCACCCCTGTTCCCCCCAACTGTCAGTAGAAACCATGGAAGCTACTGGAGCCACCACCAGGTCTACTAGGAAGTAAATGGACTACATTGAAAGTTCTAATGACAGACAGACAAAGTTCTTAGAGCTCCATTCAGAGATTTGTTTCACTGACAAAGTTTTGTTTACTGGATAGAAACTCATGACAATTTTTTTATTAGACAGTCATGTCAATATACAGTGATATCTCTTCTAGCGTAACGCACAGTGACCAATTCATTTCAGCAATTCAGACAAGGCAAAGCTCTCAAATCGAATTGTTGATTTGATCCATTCATCCAATATCCTGTCACAGAATTTACATCAATTTGATTTGCATTCATTTTCAGGATGTTGGCAAAAGGTGCCTTTTCACAATATATTCAAGAACTCTCTTAAACCCAAGATTTTGAGATACAGGAATGGATCCATTATCCAGAAACCCATTATCCAGAATGCTCTGAATTACAGGATTGCTGTCTCCAATAGACTTCATTTTATCCAAATAATACAATTATTTCCTTTTTCTCCATAATAATAAAACAGTACCTTGTACTTGATCCCAACTAAGATATAATTAATCCTTATTGGAAGC
Organism: Xenopus laevis; assembly: GCF_017654675.1. Lineage (NCBI taxonomy): Eukaryota > Metazoa > Chordata > Amphibia > Anura > Pipidae > Xenopus > Xenopus laevis. The sequence goes on from NC_054371.1 coordinate 134,128,521, forward strand.
AAAACCAGCCTATTGGGTTTATTTAATGTTTAAATGATTTTCTAGTAGACAAGGTATTAAGATCCAAATTACCAAAAGATCCCTTATTAGGGATACCCCAGATCCCGAGCATTCTGGACAACAGGTCCCATACCTGTACATATTTATCAAAGAGTCAGTTCCATAAACTTTGGTGCAAATTTTACTTGCTACCAAATGTATCCAATGAATACTGCACTCGACAATGAAAATGTAAATTAGCTTGTCCATTGTCAAATTCCAAAGTGGGATAAGTTCACGTTGGCATTTGGAGAACAGTATTAGACCAGCAGAATATAATCTGACCTAAATGTCTGGTATGACTGGCTGTAAACAAACATCCAGTGTCTTTTTGTATCAAATTAATTTCTTTAACCTCATCTTCATTTTTTTTTGCCGATTAACGGACACATCACTGCCATAAAGCTCCTCCGCTTTTAAAAGCAATACATTTTGATTACAATAGGATATAAACATAGCTTTGAAGAAAGTCTACATAAAAAGACTCACTGCTGATTTTATGCTGAATGACATGCTTTTAAGCCCCGTTAATAAACAAAAGAGAAGTGTGCATCACTTGATCAACACTGACGTTTCATGCCAGTTATTTTTATATCCATTGATGCATGTAACATCAGCAATGCCCAGCCTATGATAGTGCAAATGATAAATGTTATTCACAACAGAATAAGCAAAGGCACCACAATAATTCTAAAGTGTGGCAACTGGGCAAAAGGGAACAGCAACCATTCCAGAAGGTTTTAGGATGATGACACACTGGATTTCCTGTAGATACAAAACTGTACTTAAGATCACAGTGCTACCAGCCTCAGCAAAACTAGCCACGGAGCTATACGGCTTATTGTTTAATATGTATTAGAATGTGTTAAGTTGTATAAAGCATTGAATACATTTGCAGTGCCATAAAAATACAACACAAAAGTAATGCTATATGTAAATATTTGGACAGCCTACAGTAGATGCAGCATATTTTCACATTATTGCCTATGTAAGTATGCATTGGAAGTCCCCTGCCTGAATAATCATATGTCATATTTGAATACAGTACAGTTAGTTCTATATAGTCTGCCTATTGTTTAATAGATTGTTCTGCAGTGTTCTGAGAAGTTTGATTATGTCGGCTGATGTGCCATTTTACTGTTTCAAACATTACTTTGCTTTTGCAAGGGAATTACTAAAACTGCGCAGTATGCGAGGACAGAACACAGTAGTAAATAATGGGCATCATTTTCAGTATCTTTCTCATGTCAGGCCAAACTGGCATAATGCAATAAAGGTGGCCATAGAGGTGGATAGATTTTAACTGTAGATTCTGCCCATTCAGACCGAGTCAACAGCTTAAGATGGGCTTACATGCAGCGATCTGCTCAACCTCGCCAAAAGAGAAGATCTCTTCCTGATATGCCCACCTTGAGGTAGGTTATATCGTGCTAATCCGATCATAGGGCCCAACTATTGGATCATAACAAGAATATGGATGGGCGGACCAAGGACCGCATCAGCGTCCTCAATCCAACAGAATTTTTAAACCTGGCCTATTGACATCTGTCCGATTTTTGGCAAGATATCAATTGGGAGCAGCCCATCGGAGGGCCCCATACACTACCCAATAAGCTGCCCATAGACGTAAGGTTTGATTATATGAATCTTCGTTTCATATGATTTTTGAACAGTGTGTGGAGTGTCCTGAAATTATTTCTGCCATGGTGATCGGTTGGTCAGTTGATTGACAATATCAGTGGGTGACTGTCACCAGCTTTTGTATAACATAGCTTTCGCACAATTGCTGTAGGGGCAGAACATCGTCTGATCTGTTCTTTTACTACTTTATTTGATCTGAATGGTTATTGGCAGGTCAGGAGATGGCACCGCACAATCGTTCGTCCAATATTGAAGGTAAATCTGCACGTCTATGGCCAGCTTTAGTATGCCGGCAGCTTAAATCGGCCCATGTATGGGAAGCTTTACTAGACAGGTTTAAAAATCCTGTGGGGTGAGAGCAGCAATAGTACTTTGATGTGGTCCTTGCCCTGATAGTCTGCATACCGTTGTTGTGATTCAATCATCTGACCCATGAGCCAGACAATTAGATCAACCCCATATTGCCCCCTTATCACAGCAAACAAGTAGATCTTTTCATAAAGGGGCAGTTTCATTCTTTTAAGCTGGCCATAGACGCAAAGATCCGATCGTACAATCAGACTTCCACATCTCCCGACCTGCCACTAACCATTCCGGTCAAATAAAGTAGTAAAAGAACAGATGAGCCAATGTTCTGCCCCTGACAGCAATCGTACGAAAGTTATGTCCAACCAAAGCTAGTGACAGTCTCCCACTGAAAATCGTACGATCGGCAATTCACGCAGAGATATTATCGGCAGCCAACAGAAATTACATTTTAACCAGTCCGATCGACCAAACAACCGATCTCCACCGGACGAAAAATGGCGGGACTCTCCACACATGGTCCGAAAATCGTACGAATCCTCAATTCGTACAATCAGATCTTTGCGTCTATGGCAAGCTTTACACTGTTGTTATCAGTTCAGCACTGGTTGGGGAAGAGTTGGGGAGCAACACAAGCATGAAAAAAGTTCACAGAGGGTGCCAATTATGGGCTATTTGCACCCCCTGTTCCCCCGGAAATTACACCACTGTTTAAAATAACCAAAGAGTGCTGTTTATATTTTTGAGCTTGGAAGCGATAAAATGCCTTGTATGTTCTGTAATTAAAATGGAAAATACATTAGTATATTAAAGGAACAGTAACACCGAAATATGAAAGCTTTTTAAAGTAATTAACATATAATATACTGTTAGCACGTACTGGTAAAAGTTGTGTGTTTGCTTCAGAAAGACTAGATAATTTATATAAACAAGCTGCTGTGTAGCCATGGTGGCAGCCATTCAAGCTGGAAAAAGGAAGAAAAGGCACAGGTTACATAGCACATAACAGATAAGCCCTGTCCAATACAATGGTGTTTCATCCATTATCTCCTCTGTAACCTGTGCCTTTTCTCCTTTTTTTCCCATCTTGAATGGCTGCCCCCATGGCTACACAGCAGCTTGTTTACATAAACTATAGTAGTATTCTGAAGCAAACACACCAGTTTTTACCAGTGAGGAACAGTACATTATATTTTAATTCGTTTGTTACAGTCTCAATTTTTGGTGTTCTTGTTCCTTTAAAAACAGTCGGAGTCAAAGGATTTATCTGCCAACTCCAGAGCCCTGGAAGTTACATCACGTGTATGCGCAGAATCTCTCCTGTTCTGCATGTGTGCAAACCGGATTTTTTCCTGCAAATCATTAGAAATTGGGGGAATGCTTCAGAGAGATGGGAGACTGGGGGACAGAGTGGAAAATCTGTTAACTGCCAAAAAAATTGGGGGAGTTGACAGCTCTGTATGTCTATTAGGAACAGGACCGCCATCAGAAATCACAGGGCCCCATACGACAACATTTCCTGGGCTGCGCCCACCGCAAGCCCCTTCTAAAGGTCCGCCCCCCCACCACACAGTAAAAAAACAAAAAAATATTGGTGGCTAGGGTTCCCACATGTTAGTAGAAAATAAAACGATATTGGTGGTCAGGGCCCGCCATAAAAAAAACATTTGTGGCCAGGGCCTCCCCATTAAAAAATATTGGTGGCTAGGACCCCACATGAGAAAAAAAATTGGTGGCCAGGCCCCCCCCCCCACATTATAAGAAAATTGGTGGCCAGGGCCCCTTAAACGTCCATGCCTTCCCGAAGTCAGCAGCTCTCAGAAAGATGGGGGGCCTGGCTAATCAAGTAAGTGTGGCGTGGCCAGGGCCCCCCTTACCCTCGGGCCCCCTACAACTCTCCCCCCTGCCCCCCCCTGATGGCTGCCCTGATTAGGAAAGCAGTCATTTTGACTTCATACTTGGTCTAATAAGCTGCCAAATCCAAGTTTAATTTAAAGGAACAGTTCAGTGTAAAAATAAAAACTGGGTAACAAAAATAGGCTGTGCAAAATAAAAAATGTTTCAAATATAAAGTTATAGTTAGTTATACTAATTCCTGCTTTTCAGCTCTCTAACTCTGAGTTAAGGTGGCCATACACGGGCCGATAAAAGCTGCCGACAGACCGTGTCGGCAGCTTATTGGCCCGTGTATGGGGCCCCCCGACGGGCTTCACCGATCGAGATCTGGCCGAAAGTCGGCCAGATCTCCATCGGATGGGACAGAAAATCCCGTCGGATCGCGGCCGCATTATTAGTTGATGTGGTCCCGTGATCCGACCGCCCTTTAAGGCATCGTTAGGATCCGATCGTTGGGCCCTAGGGCCCACGATCGGATCAGCCCGATATTGTCCACCTCAAGGTGGGCATATCGGAGGGAGATCCGCTCATTTGGCGACATTGCCAAACGAGCGGATCTCTCAGTGTATGTATACCTTTAGTCAGCTACTTGAAGGGGGGGATCAATTGCAAACTCACAGAATAATTATGTGCCACATGGGACATAACTGTCCAGTGAGGTTGCAATTGATCCTTAGCATTAAGCTCAGATTCAAAAACAACAGTTATGACCCCTGTGGCCCCCCTCAGTCTCTGATTGTTTACTGCCTGGTAACCAATCAGTGGAAACCAAGAGAACTGCAAAGCAGGAAGTAGCATTCTGTTCAGGTCTATGTAGGGTATGGGAGTGGCTTTTTTTAACTTTAGGGTTGAATTCTCCTTTAAATCTATATTTTATATAGTTAGTTATATTAGCGTGGGCCCTTAATGTTCATGTTATTACAGAAATACACCACATCTCTACAAATGATGAGAACTATGCTCCAAACTCCTGTTGCTGTTTAAAAATGGTTCATCCCTCCTATTGCGCTTGCGCTGTATAAAGTCTGCGCTGCTGGTTACCCGCAAATCAGTCGGAGTTCTGCAGCAGTTTCCTCCGAACAGCCAAGATCTTGGGCCACATCGCTATTTTCCATCAAACAGTCGTCTTTCTCCGCCAAAGTTAAATCGCAGTTCTGTAACCTTTCTCGCCACAAGTCCCCGAAGGAACCTATGTGGATCAAACGCGTGTTCGCATCAGTCACTTCATACACCGGAATGTTTTCATCCATTGTCCTGCCGTATTCAACTCCGTTTTCGGAACATCCATTCGGGCGAAGTGCATCCTGGGCATTGTAGTACTTCTTTGCCTTCTCACACTGTATGGGGAGGAGTCAAAAAGACTACAACTACCAGAAGGCCTCAGAACACTAGGCTGTCGCTGTCAAATAGTTGATGCTGTATGTCATTTTTCTGGAGATAGCCAAGTGGTTATTGAGTGCATTAAATCAAAAACCGAAATGAGGTTTAGACTGTGTTAGGAGATCAATTTAGATTTTGTTTGAACCTGCAGCTCTGTCAGTAGCTCGTTTAGTCTAGTAACAACCAAAGGCACTAAGTGCCAATTTATTTGATTTTGATAGTTTGCGGGAAATTAGGGATGCACCGAATCCAGGATTCGGCCGAATCCTTCTGCCTGGCCGAACCGAATCCTAATTAGCATATGCAAATTAGGGGCGGGGAAGGAAATCGCGTGACTTTTTGTCACAAAACAAGGAAGTAAAAAAATGATTTCCCTTTCCCACCCCTAATTTGCATATGCAAATTAGGATTCGGTTCGGGGGTTCGGCCGAATCCAAAATAGTGGATTCGGTGCATCCCTACGGGAAATACAACAAATCTTTTCAACTGTTTGTGTTCTTTTCCACATTCCTTCTTTGGGAGGAATGTGGAAAATTCTATTACACCACAATTTTCATGTCCTGGACTTGGCAGTGGGAAATGTTCCCTTCATGCACACGCACACAAATTTTGAGCAAAGAAATTGTGGTGCGCACAAAGAATTTTGTGTTCTGACCTGAGCACGGTTTGTAAAAACTGCACACAAAAGATTTCTTTACGCACATAACCGACAAGGAATTTGAATGAAACATCAGCAGGTGGCAACAAAGGGTTAATACCCCCTTCCATTCCTGGAAAAACAGGAGATCCCAAATTTTATAAAAGATCCCTCCCTTCCCCAGTGTTCCATCTCATCTGACTGAAGAACAATCTTCCTCCTAAGAGGGTTGGGAAGTCCTTGTCCCCTACTATGTTCCATTCCAGAAAATCACTGTGGGTGTGATAGAATTTTCTGTTTTCCTGTTACTTTCACATGGGTAGTGAGCAACAAAAGGGGGATGCACTGAATCCACTATTATGGATCTGGCTGAATACCGAACCAAATCCCAATCCTGATTTGCATATGCAAATTAGGAGTGGGAAGGGGAAAACTTTTTTTACTTCCTTGTTTTGTGACAAAAAGTCACGAAAATTACCCTCCCAGACCCTAATTTGCATATGCAAATTCGGTTCAGCCGGGCAGAAGGATTCAGCCGAATCCTGCTGAAAAAGGCAGAATTATGGGCGAATCCTGGATTCGGTGCATCGCTAATACCAATGCAAAGATACAATAGGCTGGGCAAAAATCTTTATACACCATAACAGCATGCCATACAGATTAACCAAAGGAAGCAAAGTCTTTAGAACAAACATGAAAGTTATAATGCTCTATAAATATGTGCAATGATGACCAGACTGCTACCTGATAAATCATCTCTTTATAATACACAAAAGCCATGAATATCTTGTAAATTATATCCTTATAAACGGTGAGTTCTGATGTCATTTCTGTCACATGACTCACTAAAATGTGTGTATTATAATAAATAAAGTACCCCCAGTTGTAAAATATGAGGATATTAGAAGTTACCTTGGAGTTCCATGACCTGTATAAAAAACACTCGGTCTTCGGCCTCGTGTTTTTATATGGTCATGAAACTCCTCTGTAACTTATAATATCCTTATAATACACAAACACAGTTATAAACGGTGAGTTCTGATGTCATTTCTGTCAGATGACTCAATGAAATTTGTGTATTATAATAAATAAAGTACCCCCAGTTGTAAAATATGAGGATATTAGAAGTTACCTCGGAGTTCCATGACCCGTATAAAAACACTCGGCCTTCGGCCTCGTGTTTTTATATGGTCATGAAACGCCTCGGTAACTTATAATATCCTTATATTTTACAAGAGGGGGTACTTTATTCACTATATATTACTTTATTCACTATATATACAACCTAGGTACTGGCAACGCTGTTGGAGGCTGTATCAACTGTGGGGGCTTCTTCGAAACTATGAATGTCATGTCTGGATTGTCTCATTCTTGCTAAATGTGTTAACTGGAAATAAGCGAAAGAACAGCATATCTAATAGATTTGAAGGGCTCAACAAAATCAAGGTTTTGAGGAATATTCTGAAGAAATTTCATCTTTGGAAGCACTGGCTATTCTTGGCTTAAAAGAGCATCCTATCTCAGAGACTTCTTTGATTGGAGCCACATCTCATCCCCTGAACTCAGAATAGGAGTGTTTATAGCTCATTCTGCACACAGCCTGTAATAATAGAGAAAAAGAGATAAAACACTACATAGGCACCCAGGCTAAGGGTCCTGACTTACAACCGATATTAGGAAGACTTAAAGGTGATCTATCTTGAAAATGAAAATTTAATAAAAGCTTAATTTTGCTGAAATAAGAAACGTTCTAAATATAATCGAAAATTCTGTACCATTTATGAAATATTCAAGTTACTCTTCACTCTCTCCACTGAGGAACCCGTCTCTCTCTTCATTCTATCATCATGTAGAAGGCGGAGTCAGTTTTTCATTGACAGTCAGGTCTAATACATCCTTTGGGGGGGTTGCTCTCTTCACCTAGGAGATCACTCTTTAAAAATAACTGTCTCTGATGGAAATTTTGTTTCTCCACATACAGGGTGTTTGCCAGAGTCTTTTATTTTGTTAACTTTTGTTTATGCTGGAGTTGGTTGAGTTATTCTGCTAAAAAAAGTGAGCCCCCTAAAAGTGAGCCCCCTAAAAGTGAGCCCCCTAAATGACGCAGACCTCAGCATGAAGTTATGGAGAGTGAGATACAAGGAAGGGTGAGCTTGAGGCTCCTGAAACATTTGGCTGTATTCCGCACAATAAAAAGTTTGGAGGTACTACAGGTACACCACTTGCAATTAATTACCATCGCGTCTTCAACTCATTTTTCACTACTATTTGGTATATCACTCTGGGTCACGTGATCAAAAAACAACACTGGGCTGCAAACTGACAAGCTGTGTAAAGTATCATGAGTGCATTTGAATTCTCTCATTCTGCTAAGAAAATGAGCCCCCATAAAAGACGTATTAGACCTATCTGTCGATCAAAATCTAATGCAGACTCAGCATGAAGTTGTGGAGAGTGAGATACAAAGAGACAAACCTGATTATTTCTTACACTTTTCAGAGTTTTTAATTGATTGTATTTAGAAAGTGTCTTATTTAAGTGAGATGAAGATTATATTAAATTATCATTTACGCAATAGATCCCCTTTAAGACACACAAGTTAGACAGCAAGGTATAGGTACAAAGAAATGGGATGGCACCAATTGGGTCATTTAAACTTACATGCTCAGAACACCAGCTCCAATACAGCCAACATATTGGGAACAGTGCTTGGTGTATTTTTGTACATGTGCCGGCTGTGAAGCAGCTTTGTGTCTTATTGTAACATGCTAAGTCTCCTGTGACACAAGGACAAGCCTTGACCACAGAACTTTAGTAGGAGGAGAGGCACTCCACTAGTCAGTAAAAGGGAGTAGTACACCGACCAGAAAATGAGATGGAGTAGAGGGATAGCATAGCTGCTTTTTGTAAGCATGGTATGCCTTGCCCTTTCTACAAAGTGTGGGGGAGATTATCTTATTCTTGTCTGCCATGTGGAAGGAACAGGCAGTCATTTTTTTCCAGCAACATAAACTGTCTAAATATACTTGAATTCCAATGGAAAGCCACTTCTATATATAATACTTGTTACAGGGCAAATTATTTGAAATAAAAAATATCAAAAAATAACAAAAGTGGTATAAAGGTGATACCTTTATTGGCTAAATAATATAGGGAATAAAGTACCCCCTTTTGTAAAATACCTTATATTATATTATATTATAAGTTACCGAGGAGTTTCATGACCATATAAACACACGAGGCCGAAGGCTGAGTGTTTTTATACAGGGCATGAAACTCCGAGGTTACTTCTAATATCCTCATATTTTGCAACAGGGAGTACTTTATTTATTATAATACACAAGTTTTAGTGAGTCATGTGACAGAAATGACATCACTACTCACCTTTTATAACTGATGACATTAGAACTCACCGTTTATAAGGATATAATTTACAATATATTCATGGCTTTTGTGTATTATAATATATATTAGTTAGCCAATAAAGGTGTTACCTTTATAACACTTTTGTTATTTTTTTATTTCAAAAGGGTTGCCCTGTAACATTTTTACTGGCTAACACGGTACAGCAATTGTACCTGCTATATAATACTTTAAATACATTATAAAATAAAGGAACAGTAACTGATGGAAGAAGGGTTGAACGATTTCCCTTCAAATCCACATCTGCCTATAGCAGAGAATTTTTCCCTGTAACCCTTTTAGCTGAGCCTCACTAGAAGTGTCTGGAGGAAAGGTGTTGTCACTGAGCTGTAATGCTATGACATTATACAGAATAAAAGAAATGGGCACAAGTGGTTCTTAACGATAAGCATAAAACCACTTGTTGGGTGACTCTGCATGAAAGCAGCCAGACGCATTGGATTGACTAAAAGAAAAATCTTTATTAAGCTCATTTAAGCCGTGAAAATTATTTTCCAGTTCCTGATACCAGTGTCTATTTGTAAAGGCACTAAGTTTGCCCAGGAGCAGTAACCAATAGCAATGTTTGTTTTTTTAGACAGGTGACCAGTAAATACTACCTGCTGTGGGTTACTGCTCCTGGGCAAACTTGATGCCTTTTATTACATAACCCACAAAATACCCCCCTCCCAAATATCTGTGATTGATTGAAGTCACTGCTAGGAGGGAATTTTGGTAGCCTGGGAGGTGTTAGTAGAAAGTTCAAGCATAATAATCCTTAGTAATCCATTAAGTATTCAATGGTGTAAAGTCAAACATGTCCAGTGTGACCATGATCACATCACTCTGGCACTGCCGCCCAGAAGTAATATTAACTATATTCTTACCATTAGGTAGATTCACATTCTCATAGATCATATTCAAAGAGATTTTCAGAATTTTAGATCAGCTAAATTATATTGTGTGAAAGGATAAAAAAAACGTTAGAGACAAACCAAAATTACTTATTTAATTTATTTAGATACCAGAGCAAACTGGTACAACATATTTATATATGAAACTATTACACTCTAGTATTCATTCAGGCCTTCCGGATTAAGGATATTCAATGTTGTAATCCTTTTAGTTTCCTGAACCTCTTTGAGTACTTGCCATTTCAGTTGTGATTGGTTATGTCTAAACAAATTAAAGTGATGTGTGTGGATCACAATGTCAATAAACATCTTCAGGGACATCTGGCATTGACTTCTACATGACCTGGACAGGTTTGAGATGGAATATTTTCAGATTCAGATTTTTAGCAGTTTGGGGTATAAATTTCTAAAAAAATCGAGTTTTCCCCTTTAAAAACTCAACCAGAAACATTCAAGATTTAATGGGCCCCTAAATGAACTCCACAAAGCCATACACTCTTGGAAATAACACATTCTGAAGAATTACATTTCATGTACATGAAAATACAAACTGCATAGTCTTGCTGACGAGGTTTCTGTAAAATTTACTGGCAACTTTCACCATTTTATCTCCAGCATTTTTATGTTAATGTCACGGGTAATTGAAACAGCTTGACCCAACATATCTATATGAAATTTCAAAACAAATCCTCAATATATTAATAGTGCAAGGAAATTTTCTGTTACTGTTACTTAGCCCCTAGAAGAGTTTTTTATGCATCACATACACTTTTAATAGCATGTTAGCCACTTAAACATATACAATTTTAGAAATAATTGTTTCAGAAAAATGGATAAATATGTATTTGTACACAAAAATACTAAACCAGATTTTTTGATAATCTGCTTTTTAATTAACATTTTTGCATAACTAACAAAATTGTTGCTTTGCAGAATGTTAACTGCCACTTGATTCTGAAAAAAAAAAGACATTATAAATATGAATGCCACATAAGTTCTGATTAGTTTGATAGCACATATGCCTAATATTACCTGAATTGTGTGGCCCTGAAATATCAATAATGCATTACACTTTTCTGAATTATGCATTGGCCCATGAGAAAATGAAAACAACTAGTTTTAAACCTAAACCCTCAGTAAGATAGCCATGTTTACCACATATAATTGGAAAATAGATATATGGACAATTTAAATGGATACATATGGTTTTCTAAAAGCAGCTATCCAACAGCAATCATTTACTATACATTGAAAAATAGTAAATTAAGCTGAAAAAGACACATGTCCAACCTTTTTGTCTAAATGAAACCTACCTGTTAGCTGATTCAGAAGAAGGTGAAAAATCCCATCTGAAGCCATCTGTAAATTGCCTTAGAGGGGATACAATTCCTTCCTGAATCCAAGATGGTAATCAAACCAGTCATTGGATCAACAGAATCAGTAACCCTGTTTTCTCTCCCTTGGCAAAAAGCGATCCAACCCTTTTTTGAAAATATCTAATGTATCTAATAGTACAACTATTTCAGAGATAGAATTCCACACTATAAAAAAGCATTTTCCATGAAACCTCCATATTTCTAAATTGAATGGATTTCCTTTACAAAGTATCTACTAGTGAATAAAGTTTCAGGGAGTTTATTGTATGGTTCCCTTAAATATGTATGCATAGTGATCATGCTCGCCCTTAAGAGGTTCTTCTACAGTACCAGTTAGGCCAGCTGAGAGATTACATACCATTTACCATCCTTTTAGCTATTCTTTGGACTTTCTCTGCTCTTCAGTTTGAGCAGTGGAGACCAAAACGTTGCTTCATATTCAAGATGTGGTCTTACTCAATGATTCACCTTTACATTGACATTTAGTATGTTATAGAATGGCCCATTGAAAGCAACTTTTCAATTGGTCTTCATTATTTATTTTCGATTTTTTAATAATTTCCTTCTTCTTCTGGCTCTTTCCAGATTTCAAATGGGGGTCACTGACCCCATCTAAAAAAAAATGCTCTGTAAAGCTACAAAGTATTGTTATTTCTACTTTTTATTACTCATCTTTCTATTCAGGTCCTCTTCTATTCATATTCCAGTCATTCAAATCAATGCATGGTTACTAGGGTAATTTGGACCATAGCAACCAGACTGACGAAATTGCAAACTGGAGAGCTGCTGATTAAAAAGCTAAATAACTCAAAAACCACAAATAGTAAAAAACTAAAACCAATTGCAAATTGTCTCAGAATATCATTATCTACAATACATACTAAAATTTAACTTAAAGGTGAAAACCCCCTTTAAGAGGAAATCTCAGCCCTATGAAAAATAGTACACATTTTGAATTCATTGATTGAAAGAAGTCTGTTGGAGATGGCCTTTCTGTATTTGGAGCTTTCTGGATAATGGGATTCTACATAACGGATCCTATACCTGTGTGTGTTAAAGGAGAATAAAAGATAGTGGCTTAGTGCCTGATGCAAATTTGTTATTTGGGGAGGGGCGAGGGAGATACCTAACACCTTGGCACCACCCAGTGGTACCTTTCATTTACTGTACCTTTAAACTTATTTTTACATGTATATAGTAAATAAATACTACACTATTAATTATAGAAAATAAAATATATACAGGCATGGGACCTGTTATCCAGAATGCTCAGGACTGGTGGTTTTCTGGATAACGGATCTTTCCATAATTTGGATCTTCATACCTTAGGTCTACTAGAAAACCATGTAAACATTAACTAAACTCAATAGGCTGGTTTTGCCTCCCATAAGGATTAATTCTATCTTGGTTGGGATCAAGAACAATGTACTGTTTTATTATTACAGAGAAAAAGGAAATCATTTTTAAAAATTTGAATTATGTAGATAAAACTGAGTCTATGGGAGACGGAGATTCCGTAGTTCGGAGCTTTCTGGATAATGGGTTTCCGGATAACGGATCTCATACCTGTATTAAAATTAAATTGCAATCCAGTTTTAAGAGCTGACATGTTTAACTGACATAACTGAAGCCAACTAGGGATTCTACATATGGTGGCACATGTGATCATTAACTAAAGCTTGCCACTTTGCTTCCAAAAATACACGGGAGACAATTCATGTGATGTTCGGTATATGAAAATTGTTCACATATTTTTTGTATTATTTTCCCAGCTGTTGTTTTATTCTCTGCCAAACTGTTAAAGGAACAGTAACATCAAAAAATGAAATTGTTTTAAAGTAATAAAAATATAATGCAGTGTTGCTCTGCACTGGTAAAACTGCTGTGTTTGCTTCAGAATCACTACTATTGTTTATATAAACAAGCTGATGTGTAGCCATGGGAGCAGCTACTCAAAGGAGAAAAGGCTCAAGATGCTACTCAGCAGCTTGTTTATATGAACTATAGTAGTGTTTCTGAAGCAAACAGATCAGTTTTACCAGTGCAGGGCAACACTACATGATATTTTCTTTACTTTCAAACACTTAAATTTTTTGCTGTTACTGTTCCTTTAAAACTGTTAATCAATAAAGTCATAAATACTAAACTGAGACACAAGCAAAACAATAACCTGTTTAGCCCATACAATGAACTCACAGAGAGTTCCTCAATCCTCAGGAAGACTAACTTTTCCATAAATATATATTTGGGAATGACAGTCCAGTAGCCAGTCTGTATATGCCAATGTATGTTGCGCTCTTTTCTGCAAATTAAAAATACATTTTAGTAGCAGTTGAGTACAGTTTCATGTAGTCCAAGAGGTGATATTTAATATTTAACTTGCCACTTAGAGGACTGTTAACAATAAACATTTGCCTAATATGTCTTGTTTTACTATTATTATTATTTTTACTGTGAGCAGAGGTGGCATTAGTGCAAAAATGTGAGATCGGCTTCAAGAAATCGGCTTCCACTGCGCATGATCCAGCAGGCTTAGGCAGATTTGTTAAGGGTTGCGCGCCTTAAGAGACTGGCAGTTTGGATGAAGAGGAGCGGTGTGACGGGCGTCCCCGCCACACCACTAGACCACCAGGGTGAGAACTGATTGTTACATTACCCCCCCTAGAAGAGGGGCCACCGGACCCCCAGGTCTCTCAGGAAATTTAAGATGGAATTGTTTCCTGAGACTATCAGCCCTAATATCACAAACAGGAACCCAAGAATTCTCCTCAGGGCCGTAACCCTTCCAGTGTACAAGATATTGCAACTTACCCCGCACTAGGCAAGAGTCAAGGAGTTCTTGGACTACAAATTCGGGCTGGCCCTCTACCAACACTGGGGGGGGGGGGGAGATTGTGGCGAGACCTGTAAAGCTGGTTTCAAAAGAGACACATGAAAAGAATTAGATATTTTAAAATTGTCAGGTAATTTAAGACGACGGAAGACGGATTAATTATTTCAGTAATGGGATATGGACCAATAAACCTGGGTCCCAACTTGAGTGAGGGAACCTTAAGTTTGATGTTTTTTGTGGATAAGCATACTAGGTCTCCTACCTGATATTTAGATGCTTCCCTGCGAGACCTATCAGCTGCCCTTTTTTGAGCGGCCGTAGCTGCAGAAAGGGAATCGTGTACCCCAGACCAGATCTTGGCAAATTGTTTGACAGAAGAATTAACAGACGGTACAGAGAATAATGAACCAGAAAAAGAATATGCTTTGGGATGTAAACCGTAATAAAAATGGAGATTGACCAGTAGAAGCAAGAGTTGCATTATTGTAAGCAAATTCTGCCCAGGGTAATAGTTCAGCCCATTAGGATTGGTTGTCAGACACATAACACCTTAAGAATTGTTCAAGGGACTGATTAACCCTTTCACTTTGACCATTGATTTGAGGGTGGTATGCAGTAGAGAATGACAAATCAATCCCAACCAAAATTTAGAAACGAACTGTACCCCTCTATCAGAAACAATATTGACTGGAAAACCATGTAATTTGAAAATATTAGAAATAAATAACTCAGCCAAAGTTTTAGCAGATGGGAGGGGTGGGAGGGAAATTAAATGACTCATTTTGCTGAACCTATCCACAACCACACAAATCACTGTCTTCCCTTGAGAAGGAGGAAGATCAACCACAAAATACATAGACAGATGGGACCAAGGTCTGTCAGGAATAGGCAATGGCCTCAGCAACCCCTGTGACAGGTTTCTAGAAGACTTTGACATACAGGACAGGAAGTAACAACATTTTTTACATCTTGTTTAAATGACGGTTACCACACATTACGAGACAATAAAGACAAGGTTTTAGAAATACCAGGATGTCCTGCCATCTTAGAATTATGAGCCTCACCCAGAACCTGTTCCCTTAAATCCTCAGGTACAAATAACCTCCCAGAAGAAGTATCTACAGGGGCAGAGGATTGTACTGAACAGTAGTCTGGCAAGGTCTGATCCCAGGACCAAGGAGGAAGCTTTGAGGTTACCAAACACAACCCAAATGGGGTCAAGAAGAGGGATAGTCAGACGGGCAGAAGATCGGTTCAGGCGGCAAGGATTCGTAAACGGGAAACAGGCAGAAGTCGAGATCAAGAGTCCAGAACATAATAATAGCACCCAGGAACACAGTGAAGTAGAACCTATTCACAGGCAAGGGCTGTAGGCCTCAGACGTCCTTTTATAGCGGAATTTTGGTGCCAAAACGTACATGGAGACGTCATGCGTCATGTGCTGATGTTGCACATTTGAAGCTGCACGTTTTGACGCCGGCGTCGTGATGTTTTGAAGCAGGCGTCGACATTTGATGAAGGCGAATAAATTGCTGCGTCCAGATCGAGGTGCTGGCGTAGGCTTCCCACGAGGTCTGCCCTGGGCACTGCCATTTTGGATGGGATGCCGGCGGGGAAGGACGCACCGGACCGCGCTCCTTACAGAGATCAATCAGGATGGATACGGATATAGAAGAGTCGGTTACGAGGCAGGGTCCGGATTTCAGAGATCAGAATTGTCAAAACAGGCATGGGTCACAACAGGTAATCAGATATGAGAAGCTTAACAGCACAGACGCACCAGGAACTTACAAGGAAGAAACCTATAATGGCAATGATTACAACTACAAAGGTCCCTTAAGTACCGTTTGAATTTCGCGCCATTGCGCACTGACGTAAACACGCCAGCGTCAATGCGCTTACAAATTGCGGAAATGAGCGCGTGCCCTAAGAGAGTGGCAGTGTGGATGAAGAGGAGTGGCGTGGCAGGCTTCCCCGCCGAAGCACTACACCACCAGGTTGAGTACTGATTGTTACAGATTGGACTTTGCACAGAGCTCACACCTAACCGTCACTAATTCTACCTGTATCTTTCGATTCAGCAGTAACCGTGGCCGATCAAAATTTTCAGGCCGACCCTATCAACACGCTCATCTTCCATCATACACGAACCGAATACTCCTCTTTGTTGTTCTGAATGGTGCAATGAAATAGCAATTGATGAATTGAGTGTAAATATATTTATGAAATGGTCAAATCTAATAAGGGGAATTAATTCATGGTATGGGGGGAATGAATTCATGAAATGATGAAATAAAATGTATAAATAAAATGTATAATAATGTATTTTGCTATTTTAAATGGGTGTGGTCAGCAGGTGATTGGCTCAGGTGATTATTATTAATTGTAAGTACAAATTCAGAGTGCTAGCACTGTTGAGACAATGTTTTATACTATATAAATGGCCTCAGCACCTCTCTAATAGGAGGTTGCGTATATACAAGTTAAAATGTATAACTGTACTGGTCACGACACAAGGCGTGGAGTCAACAGGAAGGCCAATGATCCAGCAATGGGGAGTCTGAGAAGCTGGCTAAAATAGCCCTTTAGCGAGTTATTGCCCACAGCTGGACAGGGGGTGTGGCTTCTGGAAGATGGAGGCCGTGTAACAGAAGATATTCTGTCAGGGGCAGGCTGCTGCAATGCAGCCTCCTGTGGCTCAAGAGGACCCAGGGATCCCCAACCTTTTTCACCCATGAGCAACATTCAGATTTAAAAAGAGTTGGGGAGCAATACAAGCAGGGAAACCGTTCCTGGGCGGTGCCAAATAAGGGCTGTGATTGGCTATTGGTAGCCCCTATGTGGACTCTTCATCTACAGGAGGCTCTATTTGACAGTACATCTGGTTTTTATGCAACCAAAACTTTCCTCCAAGTCTGGAATTAAAAAATAATCACCTGCTTTGAGGCCACTGAGAGCAACATCCAAGGGTTTGGAGAGCAACATGTTGCTCACGAGCTACTGGTTGGGGATCACTGCTCTAACCAATAATTCTCTGCAGCTTCCTTTTCCCTCTCTGTCTCGGCACCAGAAAATTTCCAAACTAGTAGACAAGGAAGTGCAAAATCAAGTATTACAGTGTTGTATGTTGGTGCATAAGTGAAATCACCCCACATTCAGTGTACAGTGATAACCTTAAAATGTTAGTGAAATGTGTGCCTCATGTGAATCAATGGCAAGATTTAGATAAGAAATGCCATTAGTTCAAAGCAATTTAAATGGCAAGCACCATGCTTCCTCAGAAACTGGTGCAGTATATGTGCTGTATTTGCTGGATATTTGTAAGTAGACTGCCACAAATTTCACTGATGTTATCACTTTAAATGTTATGGTTATCACTGTGCACTCAGTACGGGATGATTTCCCTTACACACCAACATACTGCACTATAATGCTTTTTTGTGCACTTGTAGCTTGTCTAGAAGTATAATTAACTACAATTAGGTGGCAGATTCAATTTCAGAAGCAATCCAGATCAGCAACCAAGTTCAGCAGCAGCACAAACAAGAACACTAGGATGCTATCCAACTATTTAAATAGTGACTGTGCAGAATCAGATGTCTTTGTTTGTATACTGACACAATTAAATTACAGGTCATGGAACTCCGAGGTAACTTCTAATATCCTCATATTTTACAACTGGGGGTACTTTATTTATTATAATACACAATAGAAATAACAATACATTTGTAGCCTTACAGAGAGTTTGCTTTATAGAACAGGTCAGCGACGCCCATTTGAAAGCTGCAAAGAGTCAGAAGAAAAAGGCAAATAACCATAAAACTTTAAAAAATAAATAATGAAATGCAATTGAAATGTTGCTTAGAATCGCCCATTCTATAGCATACTAAAAGTTACCTTAAAGGTGAACCACCCCTTTAATAAATGATTAATCCACAAGATCCATAATCCAGAAAACGATTATCCAGAAAGCTCCAATTTTGAGAAGGCCATCTCCTCATGTCTACATTTTAATGAAACAGGAACTTTTTGTTTGTAATGAGAAAATGATACCTTGTACTTGATCTCAACTAATGTATAATTAATCTTTATTGGGCTATTGGGCTTAATGTTTAAATTATTTTTAGTAAACCTAAGGGACCCAAATTACAGAAAGATCCCTTATCCAGAAAACTCCAGGTCCCAAGAATTCTGGATAACAGGTCCCATATTTGTACTTGGGGTACCATGCCATACATATTCCAGTCCACTTACACACCAAATCCCAATAAATGTTCTTCAGTATGTAGTATCCTCAAGGGATTTCAGAGGCAACTTTTGAAGTGCTGAAAGCAGTGTACTCAAGGGAGTCTGGCAAAACATGCAGAATACTGCACCCACAACATCCGCAATGGAGTCCAGCATAATATAGTGAATAAAGTACCCCCTCTTGTAAAATATAAGGAAATTATAAGTTACCGAGGAGTTTCATGACCATATAAAAACACGAGGCCGAAGGCCGAGTGTTTTTATACAGGTCATGGAACTCCGAGTTAACTTCTAATATCCTCATATTTTACAACTGGGGGTACTTTATTTATTATAATACACAAATTTCAATGAGTCATGTGACTGAAATGACATCAGAACTCACCGTTTATATATGATGACATCAGAACTCACCGTTTATAAGGATATAATTTACAAGATATTCATGGCTTTTGTGTATTATAGTAGGATTTTGGATGCAAAGTCTGAGAGTGAGTCAGAAATATTTTAGGAAACTATACACAATGTGCTCAGGGGAGTCTAGTCCATTTTTGTAGAGTTCTGGATGTAAACGTCCTCTGGGGATCTGGTACAATGCAGGCTCAAGTCAGCAAGGGAGCACAAATGAACTAAGAAGCCTCTGAAGTGATGTTTAGACCAAACCACTAAATTTCACCATAGATGTTATACTTAGGATGGGGTTTGTCAATCCTTCCACCATTTGGGAGTATAAACACTGAGGCTAAGGTGTCCCCCCGGTTTGTAGGCTCTGCCTCCTCAGCACTTTGCTGAAATACACTACATTTTCCAGTATGTAAGTGAAATTCTCGCTAGGTGTATCTACACCATGCCGTAATGACACAATTAAATACACCCTGGAGGTACTTTGTAGATAAGGATTCTGGGCAGTGCCGGGCGCTCTAGGCAACTAGGCAGCCACAGCAGTGCACAACCAAGTACACCGTGCGTAACCGCGCGCAACCAAATACGCGTATGCGTAACCGTGCGCACCCGAGGACGCGCGTGCGTAACCGTGCGCACCCGAGGACGCACGTGCGCAACCGCGCGCAGCCGAGTGCAGTTGTGCGCAGACCACTTTGACTTCAGAGAGCGAAGCCACTTACTGAGGTAACAGTTGCCGGACTAGGGGTAGGCGGCATGTGAAGTACGTGGCTGGCGCCCCCCAAGCTTTGCGCCCTAGGCACGTGCCTCCTGATTCTGGGAAACATGAACTTTTGAAAATTGTATTATGAGAAGACAAAACCACCTGTATGAAAAATGTGAAAAGGTGTAGTGTGATTTTGTGGGTGTGATTACCCCAGAATTAACACCACGTGTGCCCTTGCCCTAATGTCCGGGTGTTTGAATAATAGCAAATTCACAAAAATGTTCCAATATCTAATGTTGCAGAAGCTTGCGCTGAACACAATTTTGTTTACTTCTGCTATTAAGGAAGACATTTTTGTTATTTCTTACACAACAAGAAAATTAAATAAATTCCAATCCCTGTCTTACTTCTTAATTCTCTTAGTTAATGATTGCATAGGAGAGCATGTAAATCAAATTATCAGTCCATGGATAAGGCCTGCTTGTTCCTTATCGCAAAAGAGAATTTGTTTGCCCAGAGCATATTATCTTCCGTTGAACAAGTTCCCCTGTTTACAGGATGTGAGAGGGAATGAGTTCAAGAAAAACAAAACAAAGTTGAATTAGTGCTTTAAGGGTTAGTTCACACGAGGAGATTCGGGGAGATTTTGTCGCCCAGAAGAGGCGATTAGTCGACAGGCGATGAAATCTCCCAGAATCTCCTCGTGTGAACTAACCCTTAAAGCACTAATTCAACTTTGTTTTGTTTTTTTTGAACTCATTCCCTCTCACATCCTGTAAACAGGGGAACTGCCTCTACGTGTCTTCCCATCCGCTATAATGAAAAGTCGATTGTGCTAAAGCACACGCGGCGCTTCGTTTTCCGAAGTTGCCTCACGAGGAAACTTCGGACGACTTCAGAAAACGAAGCGCTGCGTGTGCTTTAGCACAGGCGACTTTTCATTATAGCGGATGGGAAGACACACGGAGGCAGTTCAAGGAGATTGTCGCCCAGAAGAAGAGGCGATTAGTCGCCAGGCGAAAAAAATCTCCCCAAATCTCCTCGTGTTAACTAACCCTAAAGTGGCAACATTTTAGGAAAATAATATTGTGCTCATGTTTAGCAAAGGTGAATATACATTAGGGGGCTCATTTATTAAGCCTCAGTTTTTTTCTCGTTGAGATTTCTATGGGGAAAACTCAATTTTTTGGTGAAAAAAAAAATAACTCAAAATTATGATACCCCAAAGCCGTTAAAAATCTGAATCCGAAAATAAGCCATCTCAAACCTGTTAAGGTCATGTAGAAGTCAATGGCAGATGTCCCTGAAGTTCTTGACATCGTGATCTACACTGGATAATCTGAAATAGTCTAGGATTTTGTCCGATAATCTGGAAACGTCGAGTTTCCATAGTGAAAACTCAATAAAATCGATCATACGATCCAATTGATTGTGACGTTTTGCCGCTCCGATTTCAATTTGTGGAAGGGAGTTGTCGACTTTGTTTTCAGAAAAAAATCAGATAAATTAGAGTTTTAGTAAATCAGCCCCTAGGTGTTAATAAATTAACTCATGTCAAATTTGCAAGGTCATCGCTTTAAAATGTATGTGCCTAGTCCTCAGTATGTGGATACAGGTTAATAGATCCATTATCTGGAAGGCCTTTATCCAGAAAAGGTCAGAATTATGGAAAAGCCACCTCTCAAAGACTCCATTTTAATGATTTTTTCACTATAATAATAAAATAGTACCTTGTACTTGATCCTAACATATAATTAATCCTTACTGAGACAAAACAATCCAATTTGATAAAATTATTGTTTTAGCAGACTAAAGGTATGAAGATCCAAATTACAGAAAGACCCCTTAACGGGAAAACCCCATCCTGCCGAAAGAGCATGAGCCAGAGATCTACAATTCCCTTACATGCATTATAAACCTTTATTAAATGATAGGTGTACCACAATGTTTACAGTATCACCAGTATCAATGCTTCCAAAATGAATAGTATATTTCCAAAGTATATCTCATTGCTGCCAATGCCCCATAACATTACCTACTGGACCCACAAGGATTCCAATGTTAATTTAAAAAGGTGGTCTATAATTACCGCAAATGTATCCCACGAGACACAGGATTTTCAAAGTGCATGTCATAGCCCAAACTTATTAAATGCAATTAATTTCATTTCAAAAAATATAACAATATAGGACTAGGAGCAGGTTTGCATTTTTCCTTTTATTGTGGAGGGGATTATATATTTTGTAGTCAAGGGCCTCTTGACATTGCCATGGCAGCAACACCCTGTAGTTATTGAATCTTTAGGAGCAGTTTCAGCAGGAAAAAATGCCTTAGGGCTGTCTGATTAAATGTAACTCACTTGAATATTAAGATTTGCAAGAATTCTTGTTTTGACAGCTTTCATTGTCAGTATTTCATTTTATATCATGGATGTTAATAATAGCTGTCAAACTAGTTTCTAAGAATGAGGTAGCGGGTCTTTTACTGTTATTTCAACACAGGAGTAGCTGATTGTTAACTCGTTTGTGGAATCCCAAGACAACAACTGAAAAGTGCATCACGTGCATAGAAAGGTGTCAGTAAATAAGCATGGTGCGGCAGAATTTCCTTTCCAGTAGAAATATGAGATGCTGTATTTTATAAACGGAAATTACTTTACCAGCCCAGAATAGATTTTCAGCAGCCCTATAACAGTGATGATCCATCGCTTACTTTTTCCACAGCAGCCCTATCTTCTGATCTTGTTTGGCCATCTTTTGAGACTCAGCGACACTGCCCATGCAATGCTTGACAAAGGGGACCACCCCGAAACGTTGCATCGTGTGCAAATAAACTTCTGCAAGGGTTTTCCCTGCTTGATCGTGCCTGGTGTGCCATTGCCTTTTTTCCTTTGATCATTGCTCTAGGGGGGTGCCGATCCCCCCAGGTATTTGAGCACCCGGCAGAGTTCCTGAAGGCCAGGGTGTGCGAGGTGAACCCCCCTTTTTTTTTTTACTGCCCATGCAATGTCATCTGGGCTGCTGTTGAGAAGCTAAGAGCAGGCCCGGACTGGCCATCTGTGAGTACGGGCATTTGCCCGAAGGGCCTCTCTGCTTATGATATAAATGGGCTGCACGGGTCCTCTGTTCTATAAACGGGCTGCTGCTGGAGGTGGACAGATATCCCAACCCCCTATCGAGTAAGGCCCTCCCAACCTTAGACTCACTAACCAATTGGAAAGAACTAAGGCAGTCTGAAGGCGCATGGGCATGTGGCAGCGAGGGAAGCAGTGGAAAGCTGGCTGCACATACCATGAAAGCAGAGTATTTTTCAGGATGGGTCAGGCAGGTGAAGTCTGGAATCATAGCTGTTATGTAGCAGTTTTCAGCCCATCTGCTTCCTGTGTAGCTCTAGTTGCAACAAGGTAACAGAGTTTCCCTGGCTGAGCCTGCCGAGGAGGGGGCGGGGCCAGCACAGAGAAAGCACTGTACAGCATAGCAAGGTAAAAAAAACCCTGCATTTTCTCTTAGCAATAGGTTTATTCTTTGGCAAAATGCTTTACATTTTTATGGTGCTGGTGATTATTTCTACGTCAATTGCTGTGTTTTTTGAGAGTTTTTAAAAGCTAGTATCTTGCTTAGACTATGAAACTGCTTCTAATGCAAATTCTGTTGGGCCATAGTCCTAATTCAAAGAGTGGAGCTATATAGTGATTCTATTACACTAAATATGCCACTTTTGTACGTTTTGAATGATATTTAACAATGTTTTCTACTGCCGATGTAACATCAAATGAAGGGATATGGTAAAGGCATTATGGTTTAAAAAATTCAGCAGCCAGTCACCATTCCTGTCTATTTCACATCATTCCAAGTTCTTTCAGTTTTTGGTGAACTTTGCATTGTGCCCCTGTACTTTATGGTGAACTTTGTCAGCCATTGTGAGAAATAGCACAAATAGAAATACAACCTAATTTCTGATGAATAAGCTAATTTCCTTGTAATACATTTGTTAAATGCAAGCTGAGTTTTATTGTAAGTGGTTTAGGACACAAGTAGCATTTTAATCCTGAGTGCTGTAAAGAAGACCTGCAGTAAAACACTTACCAGTGAAAAACTCAGCCTATGGCAGAAACTGATGGTGTTAGGTTGGAAGTATTCAAACAGTTTCTTCACCTGCAGTGACAGGCATTTTAATTGCCAATTTGTTGCCAAGAGCTGTACTGCAATTACAAATTTGCTATATACTTAAGTGAGCAAGTGTGTATCATCAGATTAGGAGTATTTTACTGGGCACCATACCTGTTCCAGGGCAAAGTCATTATATATACGGTTTATTGCCATGCAGATGTACGCATGTGGGCTGCTTTGCTGTTTTAGCCAGGACTGCTTTTAACTACCAGTCTGGCTCTGGCTAAGAGGCCCATTTATCAAAGGTCGATTTTTAAATTCATGTGAATTTTTTTTTACTCTAATAAATTAGAATATACTTGAAATTCGATTGGGAGGTTATTTAAGAGAAAATTAAAACGTATAAAACTGAAACGAATATTACCGACTCGAAAACTCGAATCAAATTTGAATTCAACTAAACCTCGTATCAAGTTTTTTCTCTGAAAAAAACTTGAATGTCAGGAAGTCTATTAACATCTTCAAATGAGACACTGGACCTCTCCCATTGACATATACATGAATTCGGCAGGTTTTAGATGGGCAATAGTCAAATTCGAATTATTACCAGTGTAAAGGTTTGATAAATCTCGATTTTAAATTCAAACCGAGTTTGGTTTATTCCCAATTCCAATTTATGAGTTTGAACCAAAAAAAAAAAAAAAATTGAAAATTCGAATTTACTATTTGACCCTTAATAAATCTGCCCCTAAATGTATGTGTAATCTTAAATCATCAAACATCAGACAAATGTGGCATTATTTCTGTCACAGAATCTGATTTTACAGGGCTGATTTGTAATTAGTTGCAGAATGCGTCTGAAATCGAACTTTACTCACAGCAGAGTTGGGGCAAATTTATCAAAATGTCAGATTAGAGCTCACCACAGAAAAATTCACCCACATTCCCTTTGCTAATTGCTAATTAATGATCTTTTCTTCTGGATAGCAACATATAGAGGCCCATTTATCAAAGGTCAAATTTCTAATTCATGTGAATTTTTTTATTTGGAATCTACTCACAGTTCGTCTGGGAAGTTATTTATGAAAAAATTAGAATGTCGAATATTCGATCGAAAATTCGAATCGTATTCGTACGTATTGAGCTTTTCCCCCAAACAAAAACTCGAATGTCAGGAAGGCTATTAACATCTCCAAATGGCTCATGGTTTCCATGTTGAGGTGTGATAAATTTCACATTTGAATTTACTTTCAACGAATGTGGGAATTCTGACACTCGAAAATTTAAATTTATCATTCGACCCTTGATAAATCTGCCCCATAGTGCTATATATTGTCCAGCCTGGAAAGCTGGATCTCCTACATTCTCATTGTTTTAGTTGAAACCCTCATGCATGCTTCCTTTAACTTTCTATGGTAACATGCAGGTAACTGCATAGCTTTAAGCCTTCTAACATAAGGTAATATCCTGCTATAAAACATGCACCTTCTAGTCTCCTCCTATATTTAAAATGTATTGGTTTGTTACCATTTCACTGTTTGAAATATATTGCATGGCAACAGGTGTCATTGAATTAAAATCAATCTGGACTCTTGCCCTATGAGCTACATGCAAATATAATAACTATTCTTAACCCCTTTACTACTATAACAATATATTTGCATTGCCTCTTATATCTGCATTTCATACAAACAGAACATTTCTGTGTATGTTGCTAGTATTGGAACTGAAGTATTGATATTAAACTGTGTATTTGTGCATGAATTTGAAGAGTGGTATGGGGAAAAATACTCAAATTCTTTAAACTTGCCTAGAAACCAGTGTAGTTATTAAAATTTGGAAAGAACTTGAGGTAGCTTATGCAATTTGCCATAGCCATTTTAAGGCACCATGGAATAATTACGGAAACCTGCCCATAGTCACTATTGTAGGGGTTCCCATACCAACACCTGTCTATAACAGTATGCTTAGAAATATGTTGTATATTTTTCCTCTTTTTATTAATATACCTTATCCTCATTCTTTAGATACATAATATTATACTTAAAGTGATACTGACACTAAAAAAATGACTTTTTAAAATATGAATGTACATTAAGGGGCACATTTACTAAGCTCGAGTGAAGGATTCGAATGAAAAAAACTTTGAATTTCGAAGTTTTTTTTTGGCTACTTCGACCTTCAACTACGACTTTGAATCGAATGATTTAAACTAAAAATCGTTCGACTATTCGACTATTCGATAGTTGAAGTACTGTCTCTTTAAAAAAAACTTCGACTACCTACTTCGCCAACTAAAACCTACTGAGCACCAATGTTAGCCTATGGGGACCTTCCCCATAAGCTTTCTTAGCAATTTCTGATCGAAGGAAGATAGTTCGATTGATCGTTCAATTCGAAGGATTTAATTGTTTGATCGAACGATTTTTCCTTCGATCATTCGATTAAACTAAATGCGGTAAATCCTTCAACTTCGATGGTCAAATATCGAGTGTTAATTAACCCTCGATATTCGACCATTACTAAATGTGCCCCTTAAAGTTACCTATAGGTCATGCTGATGCTGTTTTTTGTAATTGTTAGTTGAAGTTCCTAAACCTGACTTTTTTGCCAACCTGACTGTCCCATCTCAGCCTGTCAGTTAAAGTTTCTAATCCTGCTGCATAAATATGGCAGCCCCCTTATAGACGAACACAGGGAGTCAGATAGGTAATGAAAAAGCATTGGGCAAATACTTTATGGCAAAATTATAAGAAGCATGCAAAGTAAATTTTTTTAAAAAAGGTTTAATTTCTGGTGTCAGTATCTCTTTAATAGATCACCTGCTAATTGTAAAGTAGAAGCAGACTGCATGTTGTACACATGGGCATTGACCTCATGAATTTGAAAAGGGTCTGAAACATGTTAAAACATGAGAAAAATTGCACAATACAAGGTAAACTGAGCAGGAAAGTCTAGTCTTTTGATTAGTAATGTATAACTACCAAATACACTATTGAAAGTGCAATCAGGAAAGAAACATTTACTTTGTATGTAACTACAAAACAACTCAAAAAGAGGTATTATAATTTCACTGCTCGATAAATGCTTTTGCTATTTGCACTTGTTGGCAGACAAATTTTGGGAAAACATATATCTACTCCAAACTACCAAATTGTAATGCTAAACTAGTGGTTTTAATGACATTTCTGAGTGTTTTTAAACATTGCTATTTCCAGCCCTATATAATTACATACAAAATGTTTCATGCTCAGTATGCAAACTATGTGGCATGTCAAGGCCCAAAAATCTAAACAAATCAGTGCTATATTTTTCTCCAGTTAAAACCAGTGGTTAAAAGAACAATTTCAGTTAGTTTTGCTTTGCTATCAAAGTTTTATGAGCACAAACAAGTAATCAGCAGCTATGCAGAACTGAAAATTCATTACAATAAATATCTAAATGTAATAATGTACTGAAATCAAATTTAAATAAAGGATCTTAAAGGGTGGCCAGTGCTTAGACACAAGATGTATTAGCCACTTCAGGCAATAAAACAAGACTTAAATATGTAAAATAATACCATGTGTACATGTAGTAGTACAAATACCTTTTGGCAGACTTTTGGCAAAAACTACAATATCAGAGTGCTGGTGGGCCATTTGATGGCAGTAGGAGGGATCCACAGTAGTGCACATTAGAGAGTTATGAGGGAGCACATTTTAAGTGGGCATATCATTTCTACATCTCCATAGTGCCTCTATTTCTACCCATTGGCTGCTGGGACGATGATGATGATAATGGAAATGTTACATTGTGCGGCATGTAATGCTGCCATGTTTAAAGTGCATCATAAATCTTAGACATACAGGGAAATAAAAAATTGCAACAAGTGTGAGTTGATTTATACTTATAAACGTTTTGGCTTCAGTGTGTTCCTCTTGCAATATTTCTGTTACATTGCCTAGTCTTGTAAATTTCCACAGCCCATATGTGTTTCTTCGTTAAAATGCATTTATTTTTGCTCACATTGTAACATGTTTAATCTGAGCAACAATTGAGTAAAATCTTTTCAGCATTCATCATGATGCTGTCAGAACATGTTTCAGTTGGCAATACCTGTGGGGGCAGGTAGGTCATTGCACACGGGTGCAGTTGCATCATTCTTCTTCACACCCACATTGGCAAGTGATCATTGGATTGGATACAAAGAGTAAACATTAGCACACTTCAAAAGAAAATCAAGGATTTAGGGTACTTAAAATACTAAAATACATATAATTCAAAATCCTAAATTCATCATAAAATAAAATGCATAGAAAGGTGAATTCCCTAAGATTCATAAAATAGCCTATATGAAACAGTTTAAGTGTATTTGCTTAAAAATCCAGTTCACTTCCACCAACTCCAGAAATCATGCATTAAAAAGACTGTGGTCATTTTGTCTCACAATCTTCACTTTAAAGTCAGGGATGGAACAGAAGTAGAAAGAGTTAATGATGTTGAGATAGAGCAGATGGAAAGATGGGAGATAAAAATCAGCTAATGGAGAGTATATACTGTGAAAGTGCAGCGGGCTTTAATGTATGCAATTTCTATGATTTGACCAGGATCAATTGACTGTATTGAGTACAGGTTTATCTTTTGCCCCAGTTATTGTTTTAATATATCAGTAAATGGCAAGTTGGTATTTCATAAGTATTTTTGCAGATGCTGTAGGGTTTGGGTTTAGTAGAACCCAAGCCAGTTCCAGGTTTGGTGACCTGGAGTAATCAATTGAAGGACATATTTATTCACTTGTTCCAGTTTAAAAGGTTCATGATTTTAGAGGCAATTTTGGGCATTGGTTTGTGTAATATGACAATTTAGCTACTTTGTACACAACACTTTAGCCTTTTCAAAATTGAATTATGACTGTAAGATCTTAATTTCTAGAAATAAGCACTAGGCAGGCATAAAATGCTCAAGGCTATATTTTGTGAGGTTAGACCGTTTTTATATGACGTGTATTAATATAAATATAATAATATGAAGTATTTTTTACTGCATTTTTTGACATGCATGATCTGGATTGCTAAACGTTGTGGTCTCTGGGACTTTAATTCAGCACTCTATTTCCACAAATAAAACTTTTCATTTATATTGCTGGATTTTTTTTAATGATATTTCTTAAAGGGATACTGTCATTGGAAACAATTTTTTTTTCAAAATTAATCAGTTAATAGTGCTGCTCCAGCAGAATTCTGCACTGAAATCCATTTCTCAAAAGAGCAAACAGATTTTTTTATATTCAATTATGAAATCAGACATGGGGCTAGACATATTGTCAATATCCCAGCTGCCCCAAGTCATGTGACTTGTGCTCTGATAAATTTCAATCACTCTTTACTGCTGTACTGCAAGTTGGAGTGATATCAACCCCCCCCCCCAGCAGCCAAACAACAGAACAATGGGAAGGTAACCAGATAGCAGCTCCCTAACACAAGATAACAGCTGCCTGGTAGATCTAAGAACAACACTCAATAGTAAAAACCCATGTCTCACTGAGACACATTCAGTTACATTGAGAAGGAAAAACAGCAGCCTGCCAGAAAGCATTTCTCTCCTAAAGTGCAGGCACAAGTCACACGACCAGGGGCAGCTGGGAAATTGACAAAATGTTTAGCCCCATGTCAGATTTCAAAATTGAATATAAAAAAGTCTGTTTGCTCTTTTGAGAAATGGATTTCAGTGCAGAATCCTGCTGGAGCAGCACTATTAACTGATGCGTTTTGAAAAAAAATTTTTTTTCCAATGACAGCATCCCGTTAAAATGACCTCACAGCTTGCACTTTACATGTTATTGCTCACAAAATTTTGTTACTAAGATAAAATATCATAAACATCATTATCAGGATCAATTCTGCAATGTTTGATGCCCAGTATGCAGAGGATTACCTATATATGGGTCATAGTCAGAAAAGCTTATCTTGTGATTTATCATGTGAAAACTCCATTGAATTCTATTGGAAATTATAATTTAATACACATAGGATTAACTACTTATGATCATATTTAATGTGAGGAGAAAAGCTTATCTCACGTTGTATCATGTGACAACTACACCGAATTCTATTGGAAAATCTGGGATTGCAGAAGAGGAAAGCATTAGAAGAATGTCTTTTCCTGGAATTGGATCTGGCTACACTGTATGTGACATAGGCCATGTCTACCCAACTCGAGCTTTATCTGAAGTAATTTCTGGTGGTTTGTAGATCCTCTAAAGGGGTTGTTCACCTTCCAAACACTTTTTTCAGTTCAATTGTTTTCAGATTGTTCACCGAAAATAAAGACTTTTTTTCAATTACTTTCCATCTTTTATTTTTTACCGTTTTTCCAAAATCTAAGTTTAAAGTTGAATGTTCCTGACTCTGGTGTTTGAGTCTTGCAGCTCAGTATACTATTCAGGTGCGGACTCTAAACTGTTACAATTTTGCAACATTTAGTTAATACACTTTTCAGCAGAATCACTGGAGTATCAGCAACTATTGTATCAATTCTAACAGCTGCCTGTAATGAAACCCATGGATTCAGCTGAGCAGAAATAAAGATAAGAAATGTATCAACTAAATGTATCAATATAGAACAATTTAGAAGGTCAGCGACCTCCCCCCCCCTCCCAGAGCTGCTTTAGAAGGTAAAAAATTAGACTTTTAACTTTAATATTAAAAGTAGGGATGCCCCGACTCCACTTTTTTGGATTCGGCTGAACCCACGAATCCTTCACGAAAGATTCGGCCGAATACCGAACCGAATCCGAACCCTAATTTGCATATGCAAATTAGGGGTGGGAAGGGGAAAACATTTTTTACTTCCTTGTTTTCTGACAAAAAGTCACGCAATTTCCCTCCCACCCCTAATTTGCATATGCAAATCCGGATTTTGTTCGGCCAGGCAGAAGGATTCGGCCGAATCCGAATCCTGCTGAAAAAGGCCGAATCCTGGCCGAATCCCGAACCGAATACTGGATTCGGTGCATCCCTAATTAGAAGAATAGAAACAGAAAGTAATTGGAAAAAGTCTTTTTTTCTGGTGAACTGGCTGCAAACAACTGAACTGAAAAAAGGGTTGGAAGGTGAACAACCCCTATAACTTGTGGGGTTAAAATGAATTTAGGTGAAAATTGTATGGAACAGTAGACTGTGTTGTAACACTGGTTGAATGAGTGGTATTGAGTATTTTTATATTGAAGTCTGAGTGTGTGTCAACCAAGGGCAAAATAAATCTGCATAAACTCAAAAAGTGAGCAGGAGTCCCCAAAATAGATTCTCATTTTTAATTGGTCTTCCTTCTCTGCAAAGCTATTAAACATTTTTTATCCCTCAGCCAGCAGGCCTGTAAGGCAAAAGCCTTCAGACCATCCTTTGTCACAAGGCTCCCCAACCTGCATCCAAGCCATTCAGCTAAAATTATAAAGATTTGACTGCCTAGCCAGAAAGTAAGTTCAGCAAAGAAGTGTACTGTGTCCTACATGTAACTGTGGGTCAGACACCCACTTGAGTATTTAGACACCCCAGATGTACATGGCTTGGGGCACATATGCTTCATATGCTTCTGTGCTTCTAGCTATAACCGTCTGCCCAATAGAGGCTAGAGAACAGATAATACAATTGATCTTAACCTAAAGGTTGAGTTTTTTTTTCATTGAAAACATATTTATTATTTTTATATTATTCATTAAAAATATAAAAAACAAGGCAATGCAACACATTTCAAAAGCAAAATACTCTTTTCAAAAATAAAGCTCTGAAGAGAAGGGCGAGTGGATGGGAAGAAAGAGAAGTGTACACTGGGTAGTGGAGTTTTCTTACCCTAGGTAAAACAAAACAGAAACAAACACAAACACACAATGAGGGAAGGATGGGTAGACATCCAGTGCTGGAATTAGGGAGGGATGCACATGGATGCCATACCTCCACTTCTTTTTTTTTTGTAAAACAGCATCCCATCGGTGGGGATGCAAGAGTTAATATCAGAGCTTTCATTTGCGCCTCCCCACTTTTGCATGCATATAAAATGGAGAGGTAAAATATATAGTTAAATATATAGAAGGTAAAGAGAGAGAAAAGATTGTTGGGAGAAGAGTAGAGAAGAGATGAAGAAGTGTTATGTACATGAAGAAGGTAGAGGCATCAGAGAGGGTTATAGAGAAAAGGACAGAAGAAAAATATAGGTGAAACAGAAGAGAAAATGAAGGTATTGAACAGTACCAGATTAAGGAATAGTGAGAGAATGATAAGATGCCTCCACTTTTTGCAAACCATTTTAAGATACAAGAATGATGAGATTCCCAGAAAACCACAAAATGTCCTTAAAGGGAACGTCAACCTCCAAAATAAATGTTTGCCTAATAAAAGAAAACATAACTTTGAAATATACATGGTCCTGGTGGCCAAGACTGTTGATACAATGTAAAACAAGGAGTAACAGACCTGTCTTTGCTGGGGAAATAAGACTTTTGCAACATTGTTTAAAAACTAACAACCAAGAGTTAAGTAAATGCTGCTTTCAATAGCAATTGTTTTTACAAATAACTTTAAAAACACTGTATATTTTTAATAAATGTGTATTGGAAAGTTTCTTAGAATTATTGTGCTTGTTGTTCCAGAGTCCTTGTAAGGCATATAGACAAAATATTTCCCCCAGCCCAAACTTCACAAAAGACATGGTACGTAAGAAAGTTCTTGGGCAGTGGCACACAGTTTCTGAATTCATGTTCCAGGACAATCAAACAGGGCATGTGCAAAATCCCAAATAAATTTGAAAAGTTGTTTTGTCAATGCCAGGTTCCTGCACAGGTTATGGGCATGCATGAAGGTTCTATGGGGAACTCCACCTTAGAAAGCCATCCATGTGCTTTTTGGTCAGCCTATCTGAAGAAACATTTTCCCAGACAGACTTTGTGGTGTCAGATTGAAGCACTGGCACCTTGGCTCAACTTAAGTCATATTGGACATGTCTCCCTAAAGTTGGTGTTCCCTTACAATCTTTGTAATATCCAGGTAAAACCAAATGGTGTTCCAGTTGTAATGGTAGTGTTACGATAGGTATCCCAAACACAGAACAATCCCCACGGTCCCGGTCGTGGCTCAGTCTTCTACATATAACAACCACCTTTAGCTTCAGGAGGAGCACTCCGTTACTCGGTGCCTGCAGGTCTTAGCGTGAGAGGACCAGGGAGTGAGTTCTGGGCATGCAAGGAAACTGTACTTAGTATCAGAACAGAGAACAAGAAGCGTTGTCGTGGGACCAGCCGGGTCAATTCCAAAAAGGGGCAGCAGTACAGAATCAAGAGACAAGAGTATAGTCGAGGTCACGGGCTGAGTTCAAACACACCAAATACTACAGTACAAAAGCAGGTTCTGAAGAGTAGTCAATACACGGCAATGGTTATGACAGGCAGCAAACTAGACAAGGTCAGGGGCAGGCAGTTTCAAGAACAACTTAGAAAAACTCAGAATAGCACCCAGAAACTAACAAATTAGACCTAAGTTGGGCATTGCATAAAAGGTTCCTGTGCCGTTAAATATTCAAATGTTACACCAAGACGCAATGACGTCATTCTCACTGCCGCTGAAACCCGGAAGCAAGTGGCGTGGTCAACCCTTCAGAATGTGCAATGGGGGGCGATAGAGAGAGGACACGGCAGGCGTCCCTGTCGCACCCCTGCTAGAATACCAGGGTAGAAGCTATTCCATTTGAACCACCCTAGCATGTGCCAAAATGAGAGAAGAAAGAAGTGGAACTTGGAGCTGCCACTAGAGTCCTTGGGGCAGATTTACTAAAGGGCGAAGTGACTAACGCTGGCGACGATTTGCCAGCGTTCTTTTTTTTAGGCACTTTGCAGATTTACTAACGGGTGCAGGCGTAACTTCGCTAGCAAAAGAGACAGACGCTAGCGCTCACTCGCAGGTACATTTTCGCTCTGGGGAATTTACGTTACTCTGCAAATTCACTAAGATGCGGATTTTACTGAACGTTACCTCTTTCGCCAGACTTGCCTTCGCTTTTTTTGGATAACCGGGTTCCCCATACATATTGATACCACATATACATCTATTAAACTTTATAATTTCCTGCCGTATGCAAATTAGCCTGAATGAAGACCTCTGACGAAGTTGAGCTAGGCATAATCGAACGCTAGTGAATCTTCACTTTGATTGGCAATGTAAGCCTAGTGAAAATTTGTCAGTGTTCAGTACCCTGTACGCAACTTCGCATTTTAGTAAATTAGCGTTGTCTGAATGAATTTTCACCTGGCGAAATGTAGCGATGTATGCAAAACCATCGCTGGCAAATTTTCACAGGTTAGGGAATTTGTCCCCCTGTCTTTGCATGTCAATGTCTGGTGGATTCAGTTACAGACAAATAAACTCCACAACAGGGGGGGATATCAGAAACACATTTTCCTTATACATAACTGACCTTGGCTGTCCATCTTCAAGCCTCAGATGAAGTGAAAGAGTGTGCAATTGGATGGCTCTGCAGACAGTAGCCAGTGGAGACCACGCCTTGGCCATATACCACAGGACAGGAAGTATCTCATTCCAAAGAACCATGTCCAGACTAAGATTCAAAATAGACCCTGGCATTACAAGTAAACAGAGACCGAAACAGTCCACCACAGGTCCAAAATATAATGACTGTCTATGGCATTTTGTATTCTATTTATCAGAATCTGCTACTCATTTTCCCTTATATAGTAAGATCTCCAAGGCTCCAAAGACCAGTCCCTGGATCATACTATGAGCTATCTTTCATAACCCTGTATTCTCTTCATTTGCTAAAAAGCCATCCGACCCCTTCTTAAAGCTATCTAATGTATCAGCAAGGGCAACTGATTCAGGGAGAGAATTCCACATCTTCACAGCTCTCACTGTAAAAAAATCACTTCCGATTATTTAGATGGAACCTCCTTTCTTCTAATCAGAATGGATGCCCTTTTGTCAGCTGGAAGGACCTACTGGTAAATAAAGCATTAGAGACGACATTGTAGGATACCGTTATATATTTATACATAGCTATCAAATCCTCCCTTAAGCGTCTCTTCTCCAGTGTGAACAACCCCAACTTGGCCAGTCTTTCCTTATAGCTGAAATTTTCCATACCTATTACGAGCTTAGTAGCTCTTCTCTGGACCCTCTCTGATTCAATAATATTCTGATTCAAAAATGCATATTCTAGATGGGGCCTTACCAGCGCACGTACAGTGGAAGAATAACCCCCTCCTCTCACAAATGTATGCCCCTTTTAATACAGCTAAATACCTTGTTTGCCTTTGAAGATGCTGACTGGCATTGCTTGCTACAGCTAAATGTATTATCTACAAGGACTCCAAGGTCCTTTTCCATTATGGATTTGATTCAGACATCAGCTTTATTCCAATCCATAGATACCATACCAGATGAAAGCAAGTCTGAAAAATAACAAATAGAGGCTGGTCTAAAACTGTACAAAGCTCTCTTACAAGTGTATTTCATGTGGCCCTGGTGCCTTGTTCACATTAATTTTTAGTAAAGCTTTATGAACCATTTCCTGAGTCAGCCACTGACTAGATTGAACTGAGCCAACAGTGTCACTATCAGGGTCTGGGAACTCAGACTCCTCTATTGTATACACTGAAGAAAAAAACTGATTTAACACATTTGCCTTTTCTGTATCTGTTACAACCATACTGGTACCATTACTTAAAGGAGCTACACCCTCAACCCACATCTTTTTACTATTAATATACTTAGAAAACTTTTTGGGGTTATTCTTAGCCTCTGCCTCTATGTACTCCTCATTTCCAATATTTCTGATTTCTGTTTTACAACATTCATAATAGTGTTTATATTTGTTAAATGCAGCTTCTGTCCCCACAGACTTGTAGTTTTTAAATGCCTTTATTTCCTATTAAAGGAACAGTAACACCAAAAAAGTATTTTAAAGTAATGCAAATATCATGTAGTGTTGCCCTGCACTGGTAAAACTGATCTGTTTGCTTCAGAAACACTACTATAGTTCATATAAACAAGCTGCTGAGTAGCAATGGTGGAAATTGAAAAAAGGCTATATGGCACAGGATAAATAGTGGATCACAAATAAAATTATGTTCTACAGAGCTTATCTGCTGTCTGCTGTGTAGCTTGAGACTTTTCTACTTTAAATAGCGGCCCCATGGCTACACAGCAGTTTATTTATATAAACAATAGTAGTGTTTCTGAAGCAAACACAGCAGATTTATTAGTGCAGAGCAAAAGCCTACACCAATCTCTCAGCCATGCATTAATCTAACTAAGCTCCCTTCTTAACTTGCTTGTGGTAATATCAAGAAAATTACCTTTGAAGTCCTGGCCCTCAACTTTTCACCTAGTTTTTTAAAATCAGTCTTGAGGACTTTCCACCCTCATCTAACTTGGTCATTGGTACCTATGTGTACCAAGACCGCTGGGTCTTCCCCAGCCCCACTCAGTAATCTGTCCACTCGTTTCACCACATGCGGAGCCCTAGCACCAGGCAAGCAGTAGACCTTTCAGCATGAAGTATCCTTGTCCACCCTTATAACTAAAACCTGCCTTTCCTTCCTTGTACTCCCCTACCACCTGTATTAAAGACACTACCTCCTAGGGTGCTCTGAAAGTCAGCCTGCTCCATACATGCCAGTTCAGAGCTGTCCTCAAAATACAAATTTGCCATATAAAAGAAAACATAATTCTAGGCAACATTCCAATATACCTTTATTAAAAATTTCAAAACTTTTCAGAGCATTTAAAGTTATTTGTAAAATCAATAGCTATTGAAAGCTGCTGTTGCAGGGCCTCCCTCCAGGTTCCCTACTGAGCCGGGCCCCCTGCCGCGTCCCCTGCTTAGCCTGCCACCCACTGCGCATGCGCACACTTTGTATTTGCTGCGACCTGCCCGATAAAGAGAGGGAGATTCGACAGGGAGCAGATCTGGGCTGGCGGGCCCCACAAGAGCCGTCCCCCAGTCTGGTCCTGTGCAAAAGTCTTAAAGGTGGCTATACACGGTCAGATTAAAGCTGCCGATATCGGTCCTTTAGATGGATTCAGCATCTTATTTGCCCATGTAGGGGGCGTTGCAACAGGTCTCCAGTTTGATATCTGACTAAGATATTGATTGTGCAGGTTTTATTTTTTCTTTGCAATCGAGGACAGCATCAGCTAATTGATGCGGTCCTCGTCCCATTGGCGCCTATTCACAGCATTATAATCCGATTGTTTGGACCTAGGGCCGAACTATGGGATTAACCAGATATTGCCCTGCCTTTGCTGGTTCAGTTCCTATAGTGTATGGCCACCTTTAGTTCCTTAGCAAAGACAGGTCTGTTAATCAGCCGCCTTCTCTTACATTGTATCTACAGTCTGAGCCACCATTTCAGAGAATGGAAAGGGACAAACAGCTTTTAATAGCATTACATAACAAATAACTTAAAAACCATAGAACATTTCTTGCGAATGTATATTGCAAAGTTGCTTAGAATTATGTTTTGGGAAACATATATATATTTTTTTTGGGTGGACATTCCCTTTGAGTGGTCATATTGGGGGAATGACATGCTTTGTTTGGAGACCTAGTGTGTGGACAGGTTACATCTGTATTGGTGGCAAAATGGAAAACCCCAACCCCCACACCTGTTGTACTTATAGAACATTTTGCAATTTTAGAAGTGGCCTACTTATAGTTCTACTATACTCTACTCTACTAGTCTGTGGGTAGTGGAACAGCAGGAGGAGTGCAGGTTACACCTCGCTACTGTACCCACGAAACAAATGAGTAAAACACATACAACGTGACCTAAGGCTGAACTTGCATGAGTGTAGCAGAGCGAGAGAAAGCTAGAAGCCCGAGCACAGCAGGGAGCAGTCGTCATTTGAATATTTAATGAGAAGGTGTGTCCCTGGGAGGGTGCGGGAGACATTGATGAGTGCTATATAGTGGAGAGAGGAGGCAAGAGAAGTGCGGAGCGGTGGGACAGCTCCTCGGTGTATCAGTACTGAGCGTTGACTGGTCGGACCAGGACCAAAAAGATACCGCGTTTCGCCGTAAAACGAAGGGGGAGAAAACATGGCGTTTGTAAGCAATGGAACCGAGGCGGATGAGGTACATTTATAAACGTAACTGAGCAGCTTGTCTCCATGCCCAGGGCTGTCAGTGCGTGGGCGGGCGCAGTTAGTGGCAGTAGAAGCCTGAAGGTGGGCGCGGGGCGGTGCTCTCTTAGCGGCTCGAAGGTGCCATTTATTATAGAGAAATGAGATTTATTTCCCAGTTCCATGTAGTTAGCCATTAGAAGAGAAGCCAGCTAACTAACGCTACGGCTCCGAGGAGGAACAGGTGTCAGTGGCGATGTCGGAGCTCTGTGGCATTAGTCCGTGGCAAGGCTGAGCAGTGTCGGGGGGAGTGCAGGGCAAACACAGCTGGACAGGACTACGAGCTTGACACCCTCGGCTTAAAATAACCTCTAGGAATGCGAGCAGCGCGCCTTCATTTTGACATTTAAGACTCTTCCGGTTCCTAAGCAATGCTTTGCGCCGATGCTTTCTCATGCACGCACACAGCCATACTGAGTCTCACATGGAAAGGCTGTCCAACCTGTGGCTTTGCAGCTGTTAATAAAACTACAACTCCCAATCTTATTGGCTAGTGGCAATGGAAGGCAGGGTTAAACAATAGGAGCTGTAGTTCAGTGGCTGCTGAAAGGCCATGGGTTGAAGGCTGCCTGTCAGTGAGAACCTTTTTCTTGTCATTGTGAGCCATCCATTATTGCTTAGAAACATCCTTCTGTCTTTCCCTGTGATTACACAATAAATACACACTCCCACTCCTCACATATATTTCTGAATATTCCACTGGGGCATTACGACACCCCCCTTGAGAGTATTTTTTGCTCAGATGGCTAATTGGTACATGGAAACATGTTTAACCCTGATACAGTCGCTGCAGGCTATTTATTGCACAGATACCGTACATGTTGCTGTTCTCAGAATACGTCAATAATGGTTGTCAGCTCCTTTTACGAGTATGCCCTCTTTAAATGCTCTTTATTGTAGGACCTTGTTGTCACTGTGACCGTTGATGTATCATGTACTATACTTAAAGCAATAAAGCAGCAGAAACCTTTGTGTCACTGTTGCGCATGGCTTTGACTACGCAAACACCTCATAGATGACTTTTATGTCTTTCCAGTGCTCTGTGACAGGGCAGACATGATGGATAAACCATGGTGTATCCTGCGTCTGTTTGCAGAGAGTTGCTGTGTATTGCAACCAAGGTTTTCCAGTTGCACCGGTGCTACAAAGATGTGGTGTGCCGCAGCTCTGATGCAAGTGGCTGTAAAGTTTGAGTGCCCCAGCAACCCTTCCTTTAGGATTTAAACGTCTTAAAAGTTGCTGTATGTCCATGCAACCATTACAGTTAATGGCATACACAGCCCTTTTCATACAGCCATCTAGTGTGACTGTATACGTGACTAACACAGTGAGTTTTACCAAAGTAATGTGCAAACAGGCTTCCAACTGCATATTTATATATACATATTGTAGACATGCAGGGACCTTAGATTTATTACTTACATTCCTTGTTCCAGTAAAAAAAAGTTGTGCCAGCTGAAATTCATTGAAATTGCAGCACAGTTTTTCATTCATTCATTCTTTATATTTCACACCAGCCAACCTTCCAAAAGATTGTTTAATATATCATTCATGCCTTTAACTATATTGCTTTTAAGGTTCTACAAGGCAGAATACTGAATAGACCATTAAAATATAGATTATATTAAGGGTTGCCAAGTTGCGGATATTTTACTGCTACATAGAATATTAAAGGAGTCGCATACAATGTATATAACATGCTGGTGGGGCGCTTACCCCTTTTATTGTGACCATCTGTGCTCAGTGTTTTGGGGGGGGGGTTAGGCATTTGATGCAGGTAGTAAATTGCTGTAACTAGAATAATTAAATATATAGGTTTCAATACCCATGAAAGAATGCAAACGTTTAAATCAATATTTGTTACTGCAGAAACTGTTCGAGAACACTGGCTACGTATTTAGGTGAAGGAGAAACAAACCAAAAATCTGCTTGTGTATTCCTTAGTGTTAATTTACTGTATGTAGATATACATTGTTTTTCTAGATATATATTTTTTTCTTATGCTAGATGTCATCTTGATGTCCTGATGACACTGAATGCACTGAACGGTAATAAAACACATCCACAAGATATTCAATTGGTCATACATGGTCTGATATAAGCGGCAGTAGCTAACATGAATGGGTCTTGGTATGACCAGCCCAACAAATATTTGTTGAATGTTGGTGAAAGTTTGAATCAGTCATGTTGGTCCTTGTCTGATTGACATACAGACACTCATTAAGAGATCAGCCCGGTGTGGACCAGCAGGGGAGGTGGGGGCACATACAGCAAAAATCTGCACATTGGTGACCTCCCCAAACAAGCCTGTCTTTATGTCTACAGCCAGGCTGGGTGACAAAATGTAAAAAATTGCTCCCTCTTGATTTCAGTGGCAATCGCATGGACCTACGAGTGTACATATCGTTCAGGCATTGGGCCATTTCTGAGTGACCATTGCATTGCCTGCGGATATACCTCTGATTCCAGGCAATTACCCTTGAAATCCATTTGGACATATTGCATGATTGTGTTATTAAATGTTTGGGTGACAATTATTCAATTGTGCCATTTGCTATTGAGGTGGGAAAAAAAGCATGACTTTTGCTAAGTAATGACCCTGGAGCAATACAAGCTAGAAAGCAGCTATTTCGCAGATTAGTTATCAGATTCGGTGTCTGTTTCCAATGTTTATTAATTTAACATTTTAATTGGTTTCAAAGTTATTTGTAAATGTAGCTGTATTTGCCCTTGTGTTCTTTTGTTTCCTGTTTACTTTGCTGTGGCTTGGCATTCTCGGCTCATAGGAGTATTCATTACAGTCTAGTGTTAGGTGATATCGTGTATGCCTTTATAGTATAAGGGGGTACACTATTTCTCATTGTCACACTATACAGTACCAAAAATAACTTTGTATTGCTCGATAATAGTGAATATAACCTATTGTTGTGAATGCAGGTTCACCAGTTGTGTTACACATATCCCTTTTTAGAGCAAGTTGAACATTAACTAGTCACGGGTTTCTGTAATCTGAGCCAGCTCAGTGTTGTGGTGTTCTTTCACTGCAAATTTTCACCAAATTACAAAAGACGACAGTATAAAATGAAAACCCTGCTGTGAATATAGTAACAGCAGTAGCTTGATAAATCATGTACATTGGCCAAACTGCTGATAAAGCTGCACTTTCTAGGAAATGTTTCTGCAAAGCACCGTAGTATGTTGAATGTAATGTACTAGGAAGCACTGCAACTTATCTTTGACATTATGAAAGTTAGGCTAGGGCTCCCCTCTTGTTGCCCCCAACACTCAGTCCCTGTATAAACAGCAGCTTGCAAATCCCCAATTAACTATCCACTTGTATCATTTAAAGGGCACTTATCACTCTATAATTATTTCCCCCCACTGGATGTGCTGGCTAACAGAGTTTGCACTCTGGGTTAAAGAAATAATGTTATTTATACAATAACCACTTCCCCCCCCCCCCTCGGGAGTGCTCTGGCATCCATAGTGGGAGCTCACACTGCAGGCGGTTATGTTGGATCACACGCATGTGCATTATAAGCACGTGCCCCAGCTTGCTCATTATGTGAGTGTGAGGTAGGATCGGTCAAAAGCAACCCCCAAGCTAAAATCACATAATGTGCAAGATAAGGAGCTGTCCACACCAAGTGCTCTTTCTTCCAGTGCTGGAAACAGAGGGAGGATTTCTGAAAAAAAAAACTTATTCCCCCCATCCATAGTGCAGGCTGTTTTAGCTTGCACTTCTGGTGTTTAGGGGCACTTTTGGTGTGGCTACAACCATTGTACCCCCCTGTAGTTTTGTCCCTGCATTTTAACATCTTGGCTAACTATTGGTGTGATTGAGAATATTTTACCCTTTAAACAAAACAGGGATTGTTTGTCCATATATTGCAATATATTTAAGATGGCCAACTGCATCAAAGTCATCCCTGGTATGGCCAATCCATGGCCAATTATATTGCTTCATTATTCATACAATGCAATAAAAAGCTAAAACAAAAGATTGTAACCATGATTTACACTGAGGGTTCCTCTCTAATTGCTAGGGATGCACCAAATCTGATATTAGGTCCAAGTGCCTGGCTGAACCAAACCTGGATCCAAAAAATCACAAATCGTCACACAAACAAGAAAGTCAAAACTTTTTTTAACCTGCTGCGAGCACGGTTTTCTTTCCCTTAATTTGCATATTGGCTGAATCCTAAAATAGTGGATTCAAGGCATCCCTACTAATTTCTACTTTATCCACCCCCCAACCCTAGTCTGGGATTCTCTCAAAACTGAAAAAGAGATGGGCACTTCCATTAATGATATTCAGAAAATGATCTATAATCCTCATATTAATGTCTGAGAGCAGTTGCCATTAAGAAATCCCTCAATGGTAGTGATGGTGTACTCTAAAACATAACAGATGTGCAAACCATGGCAGTATAAGGTCTTTTCTGCAATATTTTGCTGAGAATGGCTTTTTAAAAGGGTAAAACACAGAAGGAAATGGAACGTTTTTAAAATGCTGCTTAGATATACAAGTCAGTATATGCCCTTTGTATGCAAGGAAAGACATAACAAAACA
The DNA here is from genome assembly GCF_017654675.1 of Xenopus laevis. Classification (NCBI taxonomy): domain Eukaryota; kingdom Metazoa; phylum Chordata; class Amphibia; order Anura; family Pipidae; genus Xenopus; species Xenopus laevis. Next base: position 134,171,151 of record NC_054371.1, read on the forward strand.
AAACCTTTATGGTTTGATAGAAGTGTTTGAAAGGCATTCAACTTAACAGGGGCAGTGGAAATTTTTATCAAGTAAAAAAAAAGCATGTACATAAGCTATCTGACAAGCTAAAATAGAAATGATAGAGGATATTGTAATGAAGAGTAAAAAATCATCTGAAACTATTCTTTAAATATGTAAATCATAAAAGAAACGAAGCAAGAAGGGGTGAGTCTCTTATTATCAGAGGGAGGCTAAATGATTGATGAGAGCAAGGAAAAAGCAGAGATTCTGAACTCTCATTTTTCATCTGTCAAACTTGCCTGAAAACTTTAGGCCATTTAGTATAAGATCAGTCGTAGGGAAGCTTTTGGAAGGGGTAGTAAGGGACAGGATACCTGATAGATTAACCAGATTTGTGGTAAATTAAACAAAATGTTCTTCGTGAATCCTGTGGGGACATGTCCTTGATAAGTGCAAGTTTATGCAGTTTGGTAGAAATAACAGGAATGCTAGTTTTACTCTATGTGGTAGTTTGTTGGAGTTATCCTTAATTGAGAAGGATCTTGGGGATAACCAGCAGTGTAACTCAAGACAGGTTATTAAATGGCTACTAAGGCAAATAAAAAAAAAAAATATTCAAAAGCCTATTTTATCACATGAACTTTAATTACACATTTAGCAAAATGAACTATAATTACACTATATAAATTATTTGAATCTTGTTTCCTCATAATTATAGCAAGCAGGCAGGAGCCGTTTTGTGGACACTGTTATTAAGGCAAGTCTTGCATCATCTCAGAATCTTGTTTGTGCACCAGAATGGGGGACTTGATGTCCATCACCATGCCCTGGCTACACAATTAAGCGGTGGAGAGTATGGGGGAATGTGTGGAGTGCAGTGACATCTAGGAAGTGCTGAATGGAAAGTGAAAGTAATTGTCTGCCTAAGGCAGGGGTAGGCAACCTGAGGCTCCGGAGCCTCATGTGGCTCTTCATCCTGCTTGCTGTGACTCAGTCTTGCGGCTTTGCCTGTCACGTCGGCTATACAGCCGACACCTGCTGGCAGCTTCTTGAGTGCGCGACCGTGGTAAGCTAGCGGTTAGCTTACTGCAGTCGCACACTCAGGAAGCCGCCAGCAGGAGCGAGGGCTGTATAGACGTCCCAGGAGTGACAGGCAAGACTGAGCCGCAGCAAGATGATTCCTCATGGACCTTACCCCGGTCACACACTCAAGACAAGAGAGGGAGGGAAGATCAGCATGGAGCTTTAGAAACAGAAGTCACATTAAACAGATGAGAACACTAGCATTTAATAGGGCTATTCAGTGTTTTAAAAGTTTATAAGCTATGTTATGTTTTTTGCGGCTCCAGGCTAATTTTCTTTGGTGGAAGAGGTGGCAAAATGGCTCTTTTGATAGTAAAGGTTGCTGACCCCTGGCCTAAGGCATGGTGTAGGGGCAGGTAATATTTGATTGACTGCTGAGATTTTTAAATGAGCTTACAACAGCTATGAATGCGTTGATAAAAAATACAAATTGCATTTCATGTTTAATTTGAATAGGACTTTTATTATACAGATTTTTGAGTATGGGTGACAGGTCCACTTTAATGGTACAATAAAGATTCATTTTTTTCCCTCCTGGTTCTGTCTGCTGGTTATGGAGTAGTGCTAGCTAGTGAAGATACTCCCAAGTAGATTGCCCTTAATAAAGCATACTGTATTTAAAGGTTGCCTTAAGTGTTATTAATCTCCTGCTAAATACTTCCTCATGACCCACAAATTCTACTGCTAAATCAAATAAGACTGTAATACCTTACTGCCCTGGTGGTCCAGCGGTGCGGCGGGGACCCGCCACGCCGCTCCTCTTCAGTACGCGTAACTAGGGTGTGGCTCGCCTCTTCTATATTTAAAGGCGCATGCACGCTGGCGTAATGATGCCATCGCGCAATGTCGCGAAAGTACATCTATTTAAAGAGAGAGACATTTTTGATTTTTTCACTGCCCATTATAGGTTTCCTCATTGTGAGTTCCTGGTGCCTCTGTGCTGTTTAAAGCTTCTGTATTCTGTGATCTGATTATCTGTTTTGACCCCTGACTGCTACTGACAATCTTGACTTCTAAAATCCTGACCCTGCCTGGTTACCGACTTCTGTATCCGATTCCCTTCTGATTGATCTCCTGGTTTGACCCTTGCCTGTCTGATTCCTCTTGTACTCTGTCTGCCCCGACCCGGCCTGATTGACTACGCTTTCTGCCTATGCCTTGTACTGTGACCTTCTGCCGAAAAGACTTGTGCTTTACCGTCGTGCCCCTTTTGCTCGAGGGCTCCTCCCGAGGTGAAAGGCGGCTGTTAAAAGCAGAAGCAAGAGCCGAGAAAAGGGTGCTTAGCACTGGTTCTGGATTTATGGTGCTGACCGGGACATAGACAATGCTAATGCTTAAAACTTCTCCTCAAAAAGACTCATAGCAATGAAATGAAAATCTCATCAACAATGGTTAAAATGGTCACTCTAACAAACAAGGGAAAGTTGTCCTCTCCACTAATTTTTAAAAGCATCAAGCAAGGGTGCAATGAGGCTGTGACCACAAAATTCATATAGACACTTACAAAGGATTCTCTGCACTCAATATACTTGCTGCTTTCAAAGTTAAACCCCCAAACATGGTTGCCAAACATGTGGTTTGGTATCACAAAATGTTTCAATGTCCTTAATATATTGATAATGGGCTGAGTGCAGGGGACCTTTTGTATATATCTATGTCAAATGGTTACTCATAGTATTCCACTATACAGAGTAACTTAAAGATTCTGTCCTTCAAGTGGATTGACCCATCTACATGCATAGATAAAAAGATTAATTTTTCTTTTCTTCTTCAAATAATGCACCAGTTGTAAGTGCTATATGTTCTTTTGTTTGATGTGGACACAACAGAAAAAAGCAGAACAAAATAATTAAATCTTATTTTATTTCACAAATAATTGCACTGCACAAAATTAGTGGCATCTAAGATTATGAGAAATATTTTGGATTTGAGCAGATGATTCACATTACATTTTTAAGCAACTTTACCTGTACTTAATTGAGCCTGGAATATAAGAAGCACACATTCAACCAGTTTGAATTGTCTGTGTACCACACTGAAGTTGGAGAAAAGAAAGGAAAGCAAAGAACTGTCTTAGGAGGTGAGATAGAAAATTGGCAAGGACATCTGAAGGAGATCATTATATTATTGTGTCCTTCTTGTGTAATATTACCAAGAAATGTGAGGCCCATGACACTACAGACTGCAGAGAAAGATTGTCCAAATTGCAGTAAAAGAACCTCGTTCAGTTGTCCGACAAATTGAAGATGACCTTCAGAAACAAGGTCCAACAGTTGCAACTCGCACTATATGCCAAAACATACCCCAAAAAAACAAAATCCCTCAGACAGGATGTCCTGTGGACAGTTGAGATGAAATTAGAGCTTTAAAGTCAAGCACAACATCTCGTTGTTTACAGGGGGAAAGGTTTGTATATGGCATCATTTGTATATGGCATCGGGAGATTACCAAAGTATTTTGTAATGCAGTATTAAACCTTGTGTCACAAAGCTGGATCTCTGTCACATATCATGGGTCTTTCAGTGCGACTGTAACCTGAAGACCTTTTTAAAAAAGCAATCATGATATGGTTAAAGACTAAATGCTGGACTGTTTTGAAGTGGTTCACGATAAGTCCTAATATAAATCACATTGAAGACATTTACATACAAATCAAGGAAGTATGGTCCAAGTGGTCAGTAGGAAAAACATATTCGTGGCTATCTATCACTGCTGCTAGTTTTAAAAAGAGAAAAGCAGTGTTCATGGAATTTTATAAAGATTGAATTTTTATAAGATTTTCTGTTCATTGTAGAACTTTGTTTCATACCGATTTATCAGTGCACATTTGTAAACAAAAATACCACTCCCTAATGAGCTACAGGTATGGCCTCTATTCTATAGGTTGCTTGGGATGTGTAATTAGGAACACCTTATCAAAAAGGATTGATTTGTCATCAACGTAAGTTTTTAAAAAAAAAAAAAAAAAATCTATAAACAACATGATTTGAAGCAATTCATTAATGTCCACTTAACTCTACATATCTATCTGGTAGGTTTATCCCACCAGTATCCAGTTTTAGGCTACATACAACAGTGTGCCCTTGTACATTCCTGATAATTTGTTTAATGGAATGTAGATGCAAGCATTATTGCATTTCACATGGAAGAAATCATGTTCAGAAGGATTAAACGTCATTCTAATATAGAAAAAAAATACTTGTGATCCCTTACCTTGGTGTGATTCCCACAAATAAAGGCTTTATTCTTAAGTGAGAGTAAACTACAGCAAATGCTACATTGAAAAATGAAAAGATCCAGTGTTTTACTGGTGGTTATAGCTGATTTGCAGGCCCCTTCTTAGAGGAACTTAAAGCCCTTATAACAGCTTATAAAACACATGACCATAATCACAGCTAATATGCCCATGGCTCTACCTCTTTCAGGAAAAAAAGGAGACTAATTAGGATGGGGATTGAGGAAGTAGATTACTGCATTCATACTTGTTGCCAATGAAAGATTATAGCCGAAAACTACAAGCACTATATTATGATAAGAAGAAACAGAAGCAATCTTTTATTCTTGGGTATTCATTGTTTACGTAGTTAATTTAGGTTTAAAAAATAGTGCATCAAGTTCAACCTCTACAGATGAAAAATAAATGAATAAAAAATAAAATAAAATAATATAAATATTGTATATATATGTGTGTGTGAGAAAACAGGAGCTGTGAGGAAAAGCCATTTGTGTTTGCTTTTTTAGGAGTTTGGGCCAATAGGCACTAGTAGAAATGTGTTAAAAAAACAAACAAAAAAAAAACCTGTATTCGCTAGATGATTACTGGTTTTTTTTTTAGACGTCGTTTCTAAGCAGCTGCTGCTCTTTTAGGACAAGACAACCACAATAAACGTAAAGCATCAAAGTATTGGCTTTGATGCTTTACAGCTCTGTTCTTCTTAAGGTGAGCAAGGTTGAGGTTGCCAAATGAGCGGATCTTTTCCCCTATATGCCCACCAAAAGTTGGATGATAGCGGGCTATTCCACTCGGTTGGCCCTACGGCCAAACAATTGGATTACAATGACTGGCATACCAGCCGACCAATTGAGGACAGCATCAACCAATTCGGTCCTTAATCGGGCGGGAAAATCCATCCTGCCTTATTGAGTTCTGGCTGGTTTTTGGCCAGATAATGGTCTGGGAGGCCCATCGGAGCGCCCCATACACTGCCAAATATGTCTAAAGGACCCTAATTGGCAGTTTAAAGGAACAGTAACACAAAAAAATTTATGGAAGAAATCCACTGTACCCTGCTTCAACAACAGCTCTATCTTGAATAAAGTTTATTACATTTAATGCTTTATCAAAAAAACTGTTCTAAAACTCATTCTTCTGGATGTCTTCCCAATAGCCAGACTTCTAAACCAGAAGCTAGATTTTGCTGCTATACTGAGGATTTTATAGCCCCTTTGCCTGTGTATGGCCACCTTTAATCCTGCACAATTTCCCAGTAGCATAGTTGTACCTGTTTAAAATTCTTTTTACTTGCACAAAGTAAACTTCCCGTAATGCAGTACTCTAACATCAAGACCTGTGCAGATAATTCAAGCCGGATTTTGCTCATGCGCAGTTGATGACTTATCTGAAGCAGCAAAAATTTGGCTCATGCACTGAATTAATTTGTCCGCCATCTAATAACAGAAGCGTAAGGGCAGTATGAAGTTAGTGATTGTAAAAAGCCTAGGGGGATAACTAATTAATAACATATGGTTTAGCGGGGTTGCTTTACCCTTTAAGGCGGAAAACGTTTAACCCAAAAAATGTCTACACAGCCATTTTTTTTACTTGGTGATGCACTATGAAGAGTTAAATTCACAATTGTACAGATTAGGGATGTGTCAGATTCCAGCATTCGGTTTGGCTCAAATCTAAGCCTTTTATATCAGGATTCAGCCAAATCCAAGTGCCTAGCTGAAGTCAATTTGCAGAACGTTATGCCCTGAAATTGAGGTTCTTTTTTTAATTCCTATGCTGATCCCTACAGAAGGGACTTTACCAATAATTTATACTAAATTATTGGTAAAGTCCCTTCTGTAGGGATCAGCATAGGAATTACTTGTAAAGATGTAGGTTGCCCATAGGTTGGGTCATTCAGTTAGTTATTCAGCGCTCTCTGGTAGCAGCTGGGCAAGCCGTCTTTCATCTCCCAGTTGTGGGTCAAGTTCAGACATGCGAGTCCCCTTCTTTTGATTCTTTTTTCAGCTTTCAAATGGGGTCACTGACACCATCGAAAAAAGCAAATGCTCTGCATTCTTATTTCTGCTATTGCTCATCTTTCTATTCAGGCCCTCTCCTATTCATATTCCAGTCTCTGGGTAATTTATACCCTAGCAACCAGATTGCTGAAATTGCAAACTGGAGAGCTGCTGAATAAATGAGGATCTTCTTTGCAATGAGGATGTTGGGGTCCAGAACATGGGAGGAGTCAGATTAAAGGAATAGTGACACCAAAAATGAAAGTCTCATAAAGTAATGATAATATAATGTACTGCCATGCTGCACTGGTAAAACGGGCATGAGTCTTCAGAAACTCTAAAATATTTATATAAACAAGCTGCTGTGTAGCCACGGGGGCAGCGATTCAAAGTTAAAAGAAGAAAAGGCACAGGATACACAACTGATGACAGATAAGCACTATAGTATACATTGGGATCCTTCAGACCCTATCTGTTATCTTCTGTGTATCCTGTGCTAGAATGGCTGCCCCCATGGCTACATGGCAGTTTGTTTATATAAACTATAGTAGTGTTTCTGAAGCAAACACACCAGTTTTGCCAGTGCAGGGCAACAGTACTTTATATTGTCATTCCTTTAAATTTTTTGGTGTTACTGTTCCTTTAACAGAGGCCTTCCCTGTCTGGGTCAAGTCCATTCAGCATGCTTGGGTATGCAAGGTGGTAGAAAGAGGGTTTTCTTCTAAAGGTTCAGTCAGTACATATAAAATATTGTATTGACAACGCAAAGTCAAGCAGAGAAGTAGTCCAAGAGTATATGGAACAACTTTTCGTGTCAAAAGCAATATAATTAGTTTTGCCCCATGGTAAGTTCGCAGGTTTTTACTCAAGACTTTTCTTAATAAAAAGCCTAATATCAAACAAATTACGAAAAGCGTAAAATGTTTGCTCGGGTTTGTAATGTGAAAGCTAATTGTGTGAGGGAATGGTATGTGTATTGTAGTATAACTTGTCTAGGTGGATTTTTTTTTTCTATGGGCTCTGCGTAACCATGTATTGACAACCTAACATTCCAGCTCCTAACCTTTGTGTTGTTACTCGGGTTTCAGCAGGCTCAGGTACTGAGTTTGGTGTAACTGATCATCAAATGTACTAGGTTTAATTTGCTATGCACACTTACTCACTGAGTTGTAGCAAGCTTAATACCATACGTCTGTAGCACTGCTGGCATTCAAAGGGTGGGTGAAATTTGCCTATAAACTTAGTCAGAGTTACAGATATATGAATATATTATGGTATCAGAAGTTCAAGGATAATTAGCAAAAAAGGGTTTAGCCCAAATCTCGCTTTAACCAACCTTCCTATAGCATCTAGCAGAGCAAATTGTCTTGAAATCTCAACCCAACTGGCCTTTGGGCTTGGCTCTCCCCAACCATTGCTTATCTCTCCTAGGGAAGCCCCAATATTTGGGAACCACTGATATAGCTGAAATGTCTTGTTCCACCCATCTCCTTATTGTTTTATTTTTTTTCAAATAAAAAATAGACCAAAGAACTGAGGGTAAATATCGCAAGGTTATCAGCTAAACCTTTATATAATGACATTTGGGAACCCTACTCATGTGACATTAAAAAGGGATCTATATTGGCCTAAAAGAAAGCTTTGGTTGCAATATGTTTGATGTTTGCATGTTCAGCTTGCTTATCAGAACAACGCTTTCCTTTCATTTTAAAATTGCTCTAACAAAATCTTTTCCTTTGATGTAAATTATTTTCTATCAAATGTCAAACCGTAAGCCAAGTGAGTAATGTTTTTCATAAACAGAATGGATTAGTGAATTTTCCCTTGTTCATAATACTCTGCCTCACTTTCAATTTCTCCAAATCAAAAATCCTTTCCATAAGTAAACCATACTTGTCCCCATTGAGAGATGGGGCTTTCTGAGATATAGACACTTGGCACACAATTTGTATTATATATAGGTCCTCCAGAATCTTTTACTTTAACTTATAATTTTACTTGTTGTAGCCAGTTTCTTTTTTATTTACTACAAATAGATCTATGAAGCAGCAGAAGCCAGCCTAATGTGCCTTATTGGAAGAGGCATAAGCACCAGGGTCAAGCAAGATAAATTTTCATTTTGTTGAGGAACTGACTTTCATACTCAAGAGAATTAGCGAGGCTCTACCTGAAACCTATAAACAAATCTGCGTGTATATTCTTTTTGAGAAATAATCTTCTAACTGGTAAATATTTGGTGGCGTCTGAAAGTTTGTTCCTGCCACTTGAACTTCATTATTAGCTGCTTTCTGTAATCCAGGATTTTTTGCCTAAAGCTGCTTGGCTGTTAACTAAAACTAACAAAGAAATTCAGAAATAAGGTTACAACACTAATGAAAGAGTTTATCAGCATTCCAACACACCTGCTGTCCATAGTGAAACCTCAGCTCAAGTTCTCTCTACTTCCTGGGCAGATTGAGGAATGTATCTACAGCGACAAATTGCACGCTGCCTTATTACTTTATTTTGAACAATTCATGAGCTATTATATGTCAAAGTTTCAGGAAGGCAGAAGCAGCATTTATAAGTGAACTCATTTGTCCTGAAAACCATGCACTTTTAGACCCATCACTGGTGTCAGAATGTAAAATGAATTTGCAAGGCTGGAGCTAAAATATTTTAAAAAAATCCAGGTGCATATCTAATATACTGATAACATATATGAAAGACAGACAGGAATTTTTCACACCTTGGTTACCATTGTAAAACCCTGCAGCAGTTGTACTTGTTACTCTTTTGACAACATATTCTTGAAATATGAGATTTAGCTGTCTGCCTTTTACTGTCTTTCTATTAAGGGTAGAGGTGAACTACCACTTATATAAAGTAACATTGATATAAACATATACCCAAACTGTTTAGAGGAGAAGGAAATCTTCAGCAATAATTACATGTCTATGGTGAGAATTATTAATGTGCAGCATGGTTTATAATCATATTTACATCTTTGCTTATGCCACAGAGGAAAATATAGTTGTAGTGACGCTCAAAATTGTTGACCCATGCCGACCCTAACCTGCCTTATCCCAACGTGGGACCACATTCTACGGTTATTTATATACCCACACCCGACAGTCCCATCTCTGATATAACCAGAGGGTACAGGGTAGCACTAGTATGTAAATTGAATGTACCAGCAGAGGTTTATTTGGGAAAGTTAGCTGGAGAGGGTGTTAACGGCATAGTGGGGTGAGTCCTGGGCCACAAAAGTTGGTATAAAGTTGTGGGTTTCTGACCAGCCTGCACACCACTAAATAAGTAGTAACTACTCATAGGTATCATTGATCCCTTGAGGTAAGGAGATAGTTATCAACAAAAACTGCAAAATGTGTTTACTGCAATATACAGTAAAAGTATAAACATTAACCTTAGTGGTATATCCTAACTTTTTATATCAAAGACAATCCATACCAATTGACGATGTATATGTTTTTAGTTTTATATGTGAATGTTTGATATCTTTAGCTATGATTTAACCTGGGTGGCTGTTAGATCATCAACTGTTTAAGGCATCATTTATGCATCTGTAAGTAACATTGATATCTATTGCTAGCTGGATACATGTAGTAGCTATTAATCTTTGTGACTCATAAGAAGTTACATTTTGAGTTCTGTAACAATCTCCTTTCTTGGCGTCAATATAAAAAGGTCTGTGTGAACTCTTACCTGAAAACAATGAAATGTGAACAACTCAAGAAAGATTGTGTAGTAATCTTATTTAGAACTTAGACTGCATGTGTATAGTTCATTGGTATAGATTTTTCCTCTCATTTAGGCAGTAATAATCATCTTTATTCCATATGTGAACAATCCAAAATGAATAACATTTCAAGTCTTCAGTGTTGTTATGGAAAAAGATGCATATGCAAACTATGGTGCAAAATGGAGGCACCACTAGTTGGAATATATTCTGACTTGTCAGAACCTCTTTGCATTTTCTCATTCTGATCTTAAAGTCAGAGTTTTTAGAAATGAGCTTTATTTTTAAATAATTTTAAATATTGATTAAATTTTCTCTACTAAACACAATTATTCATTATACAAATTTCTGATAAAATTTCCGATAAAAGGAGCACAGATGGTGTTACAGTCTCTAGCAGTTAGGCGTAGCACCCTAGGTGTTTTCTTTCTGCCCTATTCTGACTGCACTAATTGTTCTAAACCTATCTCTCATTCTTACATTGAGCAATTACAGATCATAGCCCTAACAATAGCTAGTCCTACAGACCTCTTATACTAAAGCATATTTCCTCAGGCTCTTCAGAATCAACCACCACCTGTATTACAAGTGGAGTAAGGATTACTTAGAGGAATCATGGGGGCCTCATCCAGGCCATGCCCCTGATCCAGCCAATCCCATCCCAATATAAACATAAACGTGGAGAAGGTCTCCTCCCTAATGCTGTTCATGTGGATACATTTGTATAATTACCAAAAGCTTACCCTTAAAGACCGTAAACAAATGAATGTTAAATTGCTGAGGGGGTTCATTTGCAATTAACATTATTTTTTTTTTATTTCAAAGCTACTAAGCTAAGCTGGTCGTTTTTTAAGACCGTACATTCAAAGATAATATTTTTTGAAGGGAAATAGAGAACTTTTCTGATGATCCTCTGCTCAGGAAAGTCATCGGAAATCACAGATGAACTTTCTCATGTATTTCCTGAGCAGAAGAACTTCAGAACAGTTCTCTTTTTCCTTCTGAACATGTTCTCTTCTACTGTACAGTAGGAAAAACTGACCAGCAGGTGGTGCTGTTACATATTTCATTATATTAGTTTATAAACAGCTTAATAACTTTGAAATAAAATATGAGCATCAACTGTAAAAGCACTTTTGAGCAACTTAATATTAAAAGTGGATTTTATGTTCTGTTCATTCCTATGGGATTTTTAGAACTGTATTTTTCAAATGGCGAGTTCTAACTTTCATGCATTGATTAATACGATTCTAAAACTCCCATAGGAATGAATAGAACCTGGGTGAGTTTTTTTTTTTTTATTTAAGCTCTAAACTCACATTTAATCAATCTGCCCCTTGAAGTCTTGTTTATGATCATCTAGCACCTCTAAAACTATTTCTTGAGAGCAAGTGTCCTGTTTTATGAAAGTTTTCATTATTAGTTCTGTGGAAATCAGTTGGCTGATTAATAAAGCCATACTATACAGCTTAATATGTTAATATGCCCTATTTCCCTGTTTGACTTGAATGGCTGGCTGATCCAATGGATACACAGAAGTGTATATAAACGATATTCAAGTTTCTAAAGCAAACACACAATTTGTACCCCTGCAGCCTAACAGTACATCATAACCCTTTACTGTATATGTTTGGTGTTATGATTCACACTTGGTTTTGGTTATTTTGTCATGAAATGGCCTGTGAAAATAAATCATAAAACTTTACTTTTTTTTTCTCTACAGGAAGGCTTTGAAGATGCCTATGAAAATATCCCAGTGTGAGTAAAGTTTAAGATTTCTTATATGTGCATCCCTGCAGTTTGAGTGTAGATGTTTTTGATGAAACTAAACAAATTTAAAATTACAAAAAAAATCTGAAAGATGCATTAGCCTGAATTTAACTCTAGAATTTGTAGCCAATGAAAGTTGTACAAAAATAAATGATTCTTAAATGTAATTGTAGCTATTTATTTAAGTATATATTATTATTTACATGCAGTGATAAATAATGTGAGTGCTGATAATAGGACATAAATTCTGGTTTGGAAAAGCTTTTCAAAGCTTATATATACAGGTATGGGACCTGTTATACAGAATGTTGGGGACTTGGGGTTCTCCAGATAACTAATATTTCTGTTATTTGGATCGTCATACCTTAAGGGCTAGTCCACACGAGGAGATTCGGGGAGATTTTGTCGCCTGGCGACTAATCGCCTCATCTTTTGAGCGACTATCTCCCTGAACGGCCTCAGCGTTTTTCCCCATACGCTACAATGAAAAGTCGCCTGCGCTAATGCATAAGCGGCAATACGTTTTCAATAGTCGCCCAAAGTTGCCTCAGTGAGGCAACTTCGGGCGACTATAGAAAATGCATCGCCGCATGTGCATTAGAGCAGGCGACTTTTCATTGTAGCCTATGGCTGAACAACTAGCAGAATACTCTTCTTATCCTCTTCAGTCTTTACCACCGGAGCCAACACAATGCTTCTGTATGCAAAGAGAGAAGAAGATTCTGCTAGCTGCTGGGGGCTGAAATCAGCCAGCGGATTTCAGCCCCATCTGGCCCTAACCTTAAGGAGTGGTTTACCTACCAAACACTATTTTTCAATTCCTTTCTTATTTTATTTTTTAAAGGTTTTTTGTTTTTAGAGGTTTACATTTTCACCTTTTGTCTCTCTGGAGCAGCAGTGGGATCACCAACTCTGTAAACTGCTATAATTTGATAACTTAGATGATACGTGCACCAGGATTTTCTGTTGCTGAAGGTAAAAAAATGCCATTTTACATCAGATAAGCACGGCATGCTAAAGGTGACCATACATGGGCCAATGAAACTTACAACAAACCTAGTCAGCCCATTTATGGGACCATCCGATGGGCCTACCTTATCGATATCTGTAATATCTGTCTGTAATTCTCGTTGAATTGACTCATTTATGTGGCCCTCGTCCCAATTGCCTCTATCGCTGTCATAGTGATTCGATTGTTTTGTCCCAGAGTGGGCATATCTGGGAAAGATCCCTTTGCTAAACAAGCAGATATATTTAAGTGTATGGCCACCTTAAGACTTCATATGCTAAGCACTGTGCATACTTATTTAAGGTATGCTCCTTCACCTTGAACAACTGTCCAATTTGATGCCAAGTGAATGAAACAAGCAGTAACACATTACACATGTAGCTAAGACACATTGCCAAATGTGCCCAAATATGCCAGGGGATGGTAATGTCTTCCTTCACCATTTATCATGCCACTGACATACAAGGTGCACTTGAATACCATCTTAATGTTCTAGTGCCCTCGAGGAGAACTTCTCTGTCAGCTGCATTAAATCATTTTGCCAAAAATTAGAAATCTGTATGAATCAACTTTAAGAAAAAAATATGTAATTGCAAATGTGCTGAGGATAGTAGTTTTAATTTTATTATGTGGTTCTAGCCAAAAGGGAAGCCTCTGAACAATGTAAATAGTTTTGCACTGTTCGCTTTTAAGCCTTTTTTTTTTGTTGCAAGTTTTGTATAGGGATTCGTCTGCCCCACTCTGTAAGTTCAGTATGCAGTACTCTGTTTTAGTGCTTAGTCATTATGCTACAGTGCAGTGTTTGAAAGCTGCTTCGAACCTCTGGCACCAGCACTGTGTCTCTTTTAGGCCCACGGAGCATGGGCTCTGCCTTGTATTTTTGCAGGCTGAGAGAAGCGGATCCTCTCAAAGCCCATGCTCCATTCATCTAAGCAGTTTTGCTTGCGTGTAGTGACATACAGTACAGTGGAGCAGAGGTTAGCCTGAAGATTCCTCCTTTTGTTTATTTGGACAGACTTCCGCTGCATGTGAGTGCATGCAGACAGATGTAATTCAGGTAGATTGAGGTGGGGCACAAAGCAGATCCACTTCTCTCAGGCTGCAAAAATGCACAGGCTGAGAGAGGCAGAGTGTGCCCATATGTTAAGTGATCTGAAAGTTACCTTTTTAATCCCCTTTTTTCCCTGCAATTAACTGTATTGGAAGTATTACTAATAATGCAGCAGTAAATGCAGCTTCATCCACTCAGCACTGTTTACAGAATGGACAGAAAGATTACTATGCAGATGGCTACTAAATTGTAGAGGCCTCCTTAACTTGTACTTCTTGGAGTAGTCAAGACTTTTAAAGCCTTTGTAAAAAAAAAACATTAAAAGGGTCTTCTACCCAGAAACTGCTTTTTTGCACAGTGAAAGTTGAAAATTGATTCTAAAGATGGCCATAGACGTGCAGATTATTAGGCTATATCGGACGAACAAACTTCCATTCCAATCATCCAACCTGCAACTAACCATTCAGATTAATATAAATTAGTAAAAAGAACAACTCACACGATGCTCTGGCCATTAAGTGACAGACTGTAATTGTATGAAAGTTATATCCAACAAATAATAGCGACAGTTTCCCATTTATATTGTCAGATAGGCAATACATTAGCAAAATAAATCTTTTAACCCGTCTGATCGACTGAACGACCGATCGCCATGGCACGAAAAAATTTAGGGACAATCCATATAAAGTCCGAAAATCTAAATACGATAGTATCTTTGCGTCTATGGCCAGTTTAAGCAACTTTACAATTTACATTAATTACAAAGTTTCAAGCTTACATTCCCTGCACTCCTGTCTCTGACTTCTGAAATAATGTTGCAAGCCAGCTGATTAAAAGGCACTGGAACTGCTACATTGTTTTAGGAGTCAGATTTAGAGAACAGAAAGGGATTAACAAACACTGCTGTCGGTGGAAATTACATTTACAAATAGTTTTAAAAGCCTTGAAAATCTGTAATGTATATTTGAAAGTTGCTTAGAATATATTTTTCATTGTGAAAAAATTTTTTTTCAGTGGAGAAGACCTTTCATTTACAAACAAAAAGGGAATTGCAAAACTACATATATATATTTAGAAGAATTTTCTTTCCCTCTAAAGACAATATATAAAATGCAAACTCTATAAATATAGCCTGTTTCGATGTGGTTAAATATTTACACCAACAGATTTAGTTGTACAGAAGTGACCTTAAAGTAAAGTTATGCTGCATTCGAATTGACAATAAAGCTGCTAATCGATGGACCCCATTAGGGTCTCTGGCAGGGCTATGATTTAGGAAACCTAATTGCATTATTGTGTATGCTCGAGATATTTTAAGCTTTGGCTTATGTTGTATTTCCCATTCATATTATGACTAAGTATGTGTGTTTACTTTCGTAGAACTGTTCATTGCTGTTACCTTTAACAGATTTTGAGTGAGATGTTCCATCTTGTGGTTGCAATGCTCTCTAGTGGTAGAATGCAATGAGTACAGTAGGGAGACATGCAAGAATGCAATGGAATTCAGACACAGAAAGAAGCAAACAAGAAAATCTGCAATAGCAGTAGGTGTCTGTAAATTATAATTAACTTTTGCAGTAAACTTAATTTGATACATTTTCATTATGACCTTCACCAAGCTACTTTTTCGAAACATTTCTAAAGGAGATCTAAACCCCCCAAAAATTGCTAGATCTAAACTTACTTAGGCTCCTGTAATCAGTTGTATTGATTAATTTTCTATTTGTAGAGGTTTTTAGAGTTTTTTTTAGAGGTATTTATATTTTTATACCGTCAATTCCAGGCTTTTGACTTAACTGAGAGTCAAAACCCTGTGGAGTATATTTATAACAGAGTGAAGTTAGAGATCTCCAAAGTCCACAGAGTGAAATACCGCCTCTCTCCATTCATTGCTATGGGATCTTTAAAGGCGTTTTTATCAAAGGGCGATAGTGAAAGTTCACTATTTGATAAATACGCCTTTAAAAATCCCATAGAAATCAATGGTGAGAGGAGGTATTTCACTCTGTGGACAGTGGAGACCTCTAACTTCACTTTTTGATGAATATACCCCTGTGGGTTAACTGAATACATCAAGGATCGATTTATCATGCTGCTTAAAAGGTGGAGTGAAACATTATTGGTGATGTTGCTCATAGCAACCAATCAGATCTTTGTTTTTGTTATCGAACTGTTGAAATCGAATTGCTGATTGGTTGCTTTTGGCAACGCCATCGGTAATGCTTTGCTGCTAAGCTGAAACCTGTCTAGCAGTGTAAAACAGCTAATTCTCAGGGGCATATTTATCATGCTGTGTAAAAAAACGGTGGACTAATACACCATGCTTCGCAGTGTAAAAACCAGAGAAAACGCATCAAAGTTTTACGATGTTTTTTACATCAATTGCTAAAAGCAGTGTCAAATGACGGCATTCATATAGTGTAAAATTACACACGACATCCGATATTTTACACCACTTTTTATGGCATTTTTTCAGAAAAATTTCAATTTACTCAGCATAATAAATATGCTTAAAACCACTTAGAATAGGATGCAAAAGTGCTCAAAGGACCAATCAAGATGTATGTATGTATGTATGTATGTATGTATGATGAAGCCTTTCATGTTCCCCCTGAATAAAATTAGCTGCCTCATTGATGGCTGCAATGACAGTATTGAAACAACATATAGCCTAGCATGTTGACTCCATTTTGTACCTCCGTTTTTGTGAGACTATTGCATAAATCTTCGGCATTTAAAGAGCAATGCACTAGTCCTTAAAATGGTAGGGTCAGTCTTAAGCAGATCTCCCAGAGGCCTAGTCAAAGTAATGAGAAGATGATATGTACCCCTTTAAAAGGATGTGTCTGAGTGGTATCTTGACTGCTGAATAAAATACATATAAAAAGTGGGCTATACTGGATATGTTGTATGATACTGTGTGCGAGTATTTGTATTTACAATACAGTATGTCATGTTGTAATACTTCAAGCTCCAATGGAAGCTGTCTTTTTTTTTTTTTTTTTAATAGAACAGTATTATTTTCATGCTTTACCATATTAGTCAGGACTTTTACATCTTTCACGTCAGTCCTCGCCTCAGAGAAGCTTACAATCTGAAGGTCCCTTTCATATTTCCATGTACATTATCATCAATTTTCTCAAGACAATTAACCTGCCTATATGGTTTTAAAGTATGGGAGGAAACCTGAGTTAATCTTCACTATTTTCCCCAAACAATGTTTACTCACACTCAATAATGGGCAACATGTGGTCCTCCAGTCAATGGTGGAGCAAAATACTTCCCAACAGATGAAAGGCTGGAACATCAATGGTTGACAAATATTGGTTTTGATTGCTCATTAAGGATATAAGCATGTCCCTATTCGATCAACATTAACAGGAAAATGATGGAGACAAATATGTGGCAATCTCCACTCTACTGCTTGTACTACCAAATACAAGGTTTGCCCTAGGTTTTTAAGCCAGTGCCAGGTGGGAACCAGGACCTCTTTTCCCGATTCCCACTCCCTTGTCTGCACCCCACCACCCCCACTCCTTCTGCTTAACAGCCAGGGTGGGAGCAGGAGCAGGAGTGGCAAAATGGCCAAAATTTGTGAAAATCTTTCCTAGCAGATGTATTAGAGCTCATTCAACCAATTCCAGCATAAACAAAATCTAACAAAATAACTGCCTTTGGCACCCATCCTGCATGTGGAGAGACAGTGTTTCTGGTGATTTTAAATAAGTGAGCTCTAATACATCTTCTAGGCAAACGGAGCCCCCCTCCCCCATAAAGGATTTAAACCTGTCAATCAACAGCTGACACCCAACTCCTGCATGAAGAGAGACAGATGCTGGCAAATTAGACTTGCTGGAAATTGTAATGCAGTTACAAGATTTTGGGCATAATTGTGTGGTATTCTGTTTTGTTAGAATATGTACAGGCAGTATAACCCTTTTGGCTGAATATCTGTGTCATCTATTTAGGGAGCTGGTATATTTAGGGAATCTCTGCTATTAAAGCAGACAGGGCTGTTTCAGGCACTTGAAGTAGCCTAATTTTTTTCCTCTTCATGTCCCAGCTCCTTATAAATAGTATAGCTTGCTGGAGCACTTTGAACTTTTATTTCAATAATTAGCTTTTTCCTGCATCTCTGTTTTTAATGTGCCTCAGTAACTGGAATTCATTAAAAACAATTTGTTTATGTTTCTAGTAATGTGTAGGCAGGAGTCTTTCACAGAGGTGCTTAGCTTCCCCACTACTTGATCATAAGTCACTGTTTTAACTGCTTGATCAGTAGTGTAATTGTGCAGCTCGCACTGACTGGATTAACCTACATTTCATGGTCTGTGTGCAGAAAGATGCTGCTGATACTTAGGCAGCAGAGATACAGTGCTTGTATGCTTTCAGTGTAGCTAGACAGTGACAGATTAGCATTGTACTGCATCACTGCTAGGTAAAATCCCCCAGCATCCCTCCTTACCGAGAACGGCAGCCTCCTCTTGTGTACCAGCATCGACCTGCTGCTAATTTAGTTGACATTTCCTTGAGATGGAGAGCCCCTGCCGAGCAAGCTGCTACCTTGTGAAAGCTTCATCGTTTTCTGTTTGATGACTTATTCACAGCCAGCCTATGGATATCTAGATCTAAAAGTATATTCCGGCGCACACATGTAATGATCCCTATGGAAGTGTCGGGGGCTTTTTGTTTTGCTTTTGGGAAGTGAGAAGGAGCAGAATTTATCTGCATTGTGGAACTGCATTTTGTAACTGCCTGTTTCATTCTGTAAGTACAAACCCTGATTCAGCATTTTCACTGCACTAAAAGCTCTGTCCTTTTTGTTCACCTTGAAATCGCCTGCCCTAGAAAAATGTAACCATCCTTCCTCGTATTAGCTTCAGTGTAAATTTTGCCCATTTTGGTACATTTTCAATGCAAATGCATCGTTCATCGCTTTATTATTCTTTTCAGTTATTCTTCTGAGTTTTTTTAATGTATCTGCTCATGTATTTAATTTCAACATCCTTATCCAACACTCTCATATTTTTTTATGTTTACGTCCCTTTCCTTTTTCATCTTGACAGTGTTTTACTCTGCTATTCCCATTGCTTGTAATAATTCAGAGGGCATGATATTTGCTTGCTGATATTTGCTGACTGTGTTGTTTCTGCTGCAGTGCTGGCTCTCTCAGGGGCAATGCTTTGTGCATAACTGACTAGTGTTTTGCCAAATACATTTGTAATGGCTTTATATGCACTGCCTTTTGAAAAGTCTTGTGAGATAGTAAAAATATGTGTGCATCAAACAGTATTGATCAGTGTTCTGGGGGAGAGTGCATTGATTATGCTTATTTGCTACTTAGTCAACACTGAGATGCAAGCAGAACAGAAATGATAACACCATGATTTCAAGAGCAACGTGATGTTTATAAATAAGGCTGGGCTTGGAACCCAGTGTCTCTGATGCAGCACCAATGGGCTGGACAAAAGGGAGACTTCTGTGCTTTGCCAACATCGTCATTCTAAAAAAGGCACATTGGAAGCCATCTGTCTTCTAAAGCTACTATGCTCTTGCGACCCATAACAGTATTTCTCTTGAAACATTGTACTGTATGATGACAGCTCACTATAGATATACAGCTATAAATATACAGCTATACAGCACCAGGTCTTGATAAGCAAATGCACAAATAATTTCTCATTTATTGACTGCTATGAATCTGACCGACATAAATACAAAATATTAGTGCATCCACATTTCTTAGTCTCAGCCTGTTTACAAGTATTTTAAGGCAAAGTCCCTACATATTAAAACCTATCTACATAATGTGGTTAGAGTAAAGGGGGAATGCACCTGTCCATAACTATCCGTATGGTGAGGATGAAGTTAATCTAGTCATAGAAACTTTGCAAACTGTATTTTTTTTTCTATTTTGCTTTTCTCTTCCTTCATCCTGGAATATAGTTATAAGACCATAGGGCCATCTGGTTGAAATGCCAGAGATTTCTGATTTTTAATTACTTTTTTCTGTTTTCACTTCTGGTATGCAGCAATTGCACTTCTGGTTTATGATGGCTTTTCTGTTTTCATGGTGGCAAGCAACTACAGGTTGTGTTGCAGATAATCCAGTAGCAGGTCAGATTGGGTAGCTGGTGGGTTAAAATGAGGGTTGAAGGTCAATGTCAGAGAAACATTAAACAAATGACCCATTAACCAGCAGAAGAAGACAAATGAATAGAGATAGTATATTTATGTACATTTATGTAATCACAAGGTCAAAACCATTTTATAAACCAAACAAGAATACTTATTGTATAGGTAGCCAGCTAGCTAGTGCCATGGGCCCAAAAGCTCTGGGGACCCCTGTACTTACCACCTGCCTAGGACAGATCTTCCTTGCACCTGATATCACTGTGCTGAACACCTTGTGCTGCATTTTTAGTGAGTGCATCTTGCAGCACCAATCCCAGTGTCCTTGTATCTTGAATTTCACAAGGTATGCAGCAATTTCAGTAGACGAACTGACAAGAACATTATTTTTGCAGTTAGTTTGCAGCAAACCTGTTTTTAACCTGCTAAGCATCACTCCTGGATATAGCATTATGGCAATATCATCGTTGTTAGGACATATTTCTTTTATCTAGCAGCTGTGAACCACTGAAGGAGAGAGTATTTTTCTTGCTGAGAACCATTTAGCATTCTTATGGTAACATAGCCTTTTCACATTTGTCTAAAAGCATTATAGTTCTTTTCAAAAAGGCATGTTGGAGAGTCTGCAGGTTTTTTTTTTTTTATAAATTTGTTTTCCCCACTCACGTTTATTCTTAGACCTGTAAATATAAAATAACACAACACATTTGGCACATAGCAGAAAGTGTCAGATTATATGAGCAGTGACAAACTGTATATTAAAAGAACAGGATGACACCATCACAACACAGGATATGCTTCCTGTAGCTACTTTATATCTATTTATGGGGAATATTGTTGTAAAATAGGGCTGTCAGAAGAAGCAAAAGAGTTCCATGACCATGTATTGGAATATGGCTGTTTTCTAATGGCCTGCTTTTATAACCAGTAGGGAAATCCAAACTGCCTTTTAATGTTCTCATATATAATTGTTTTTAAATGAATCTATGACACAAAGGCATCATTACTCACAGTAGGTAAGGGTACATTCTACAGTTTATTTATGGCTGTGCTAAAAATCTTTGA